>NC_031773.1:1818875-1833289 GCF_001522545.3 Parus major
CCCCCCCCGGCTCTGGGCGAGCCAGACACGGTTTGCCCAGTGCAGAGAGAGGGGCTCCGTGTTCCGCCTCCGTGGAGTATTTGGGATTGGAGAGACACACGCGCGCACACACACACGCACACAGAGACCATCTGCAGTGTCAATGCGGCGCCTGCTCTGAAGACTGAAGTGGGGGGAAAGGAGAGGAGAGAAAAATTATATATATATATATATATAAATATATATATATACACACCAAAACCCACCCAAAGCAAGCGAGGAGCGTTCCCAGGTAAGGAGCCCCCCGCCCCGCCCGGGCAGCGGGGGCTGCGGGAGGATGCCCCGGAGGATGCCCCGGAGGATGCCCCGGGAGGGCCGGCGGGGATGCAGCGGTACCTGCCCTCCACACCTGGGGGGGCTCTGGGAGGCGCCCCCGCCGCTGCTCCCCACCCCTGGGTCCTGGGAAGGGGGTCTGGGATGGAGGGCAGGGACCCCCGCGGACAGCGGGCTGAGCCGGGGGCTTCGGGCACGGCCCCTCCGCCCCTCCCGGCCCGGCTTGGGAGGATGCTGGGCGGGAGGGCGCAGCGGGGAGCCCCCCTTCTCCACATCCCCAGCGCGGAGGGGACGCGGAGCCCGGTGTCCCCCTTTCACGGTCCCCGATGGCTTTTTCCCCATGCACAAGGCTCAACTTTTCTCCCCGGAGGTAGCGGCTCCAGCGGCGCAGCCCGTCCCTCATCACCCTCGGCATCCCTCGGCTGCGGATTTTCCTCCCCTCGGGGGGTATTTTCCCCCTTCCATGCCCCAGAGCTCTCCTCGGGCGAGGGGCTGGAGGCATTTGCAAACTTTTCCCGCTGCCGGTGAGGTTGCAGCTGGACGGGGCTGGAGGCAGAGCCCTATTCCCGGGGAGGATAAAACCTCCCGGGTGACCGATGGATGGGGACAGGGGCCACCCCCGGTGGTGAACACCTAAGAGGGAAGGGTAGACCCCCGCCGCTTCCCTTCCTGCAAGGTGCCGGAGAGTTTTTCTGCCCAAATCCCGGCTGCGGAGTCAGCGCTGCTAAACCTCTCCCTCCTTTCCCTCGGTGCATGTGTGTGCTGCAACCGAAACCTGCGTATTGATGCTCTGCGTTTATCAGACATATGCCCTTAAATGATGTAGACCGGGAGAAGTGATCTAAACACCGAGCCGCACGTTGTTTTGGTGGAAATCTAATACTACGGCAACAGCTGAGTTCCTCCCAGATAAACAAACCCGCTTGCTCAGCCCCAGCAGGGCTGTTTGGGTTTGTAGCGGCTGCATGTGGCTGCTCCATCCCCAGCCCGGAGGAAATCCTTCTCCCGGGGCTCCATCTGCTCCGCGAGCCGTGCCGGGGAGGGATGCGCCCTTCGCGGTGCTGGATGCGGGGGTAGCACCCGCAGGGCTCGCCCTGGTGGGAAGGACCAGGTGGAACGCGTGTGGCTCCGCACCTCTCCCGTAAAACTTCCACACCCCGCGCTGCTTCCAGCCCTGCCGCCGGGCAGCCGTGCCCGAGAGCTCCTGGAAACGCACCTGATTGTCCAGGGCTTCCCTCCGCTGCCGGGAGGAGAGGTTTTGGGGGAAAGCGAGGGGGATCAGACGCTCCCCAGGTCTTGGGGTGAGCGGTGCAGAGGGGAGGTTTGCACCGGGACCCCCAGACTGCCGGGGGATGCTCTCGTTCCGCGGGAACAATGACGGTGCCGGGGGATTTTTACAGCCGATGCAACTGCTCGCAGCCCGCCAGGGACTTATCTTGAGCTTGTACCAGTCCTACACAAATATTTTGGAAGGCGGAAAGCGTGCTGACTTATTTCCTTTACCTGCCCTGTGTTTCACCCGGGTCTTGTTTGTGGAAATCCGCGAGCGGGCAGGACCAGGGCGGCACGGGGGGCACGGGCTTTGCCGTCTCTGTGATTTTAATTACGGCGTGTGCCTCCCAGTGTGGGATTAGGTCCTTCCTCTCCCCGCCTAAGCCTCTGGCTGGAGGTGCAGGGGATGCGAGCAGCGTTTTGTTTGTGCTTTCTTTGCCGGGGGAGATGCGTGTTTGCTTGTTGGTTTGTTTGTTTGTTTGTGTGTGGGGGGGATCCTTCGCTAGAGCCGGGCTCCAAGCGGTGCAACAGATGTGTGTCAGGTTTGAACACGCAACCCCAGCCCCGGCACGAAAACCTGAGGTTTTCTTCCCTCCCCTGGCCAGACCCACCCTCCACGGGGGTGTCTCCTTCCCGAAAGGACCAGTCCAAGGCTTTTTTTAGTCTGTCCCATCCTAAGTGTGCGGCGCTCGGCGGTGTCGATAGCGTGCGAAATAAATAAATGACAGCCGCACGATCTAAGTGTTGTTTATGTCCAAGACGGGTGTTTTAGAGCCCGGGCTGATGATCAATCACGGTGCTGTAGGGAAGCATTCTCTTGACGATCGGAACTGCCTCGCAGGCACCGAGGGCTGGTGTTAAATGTGCTCAGCCCGGCTGGGGAGGGACGCTGCAAACCCAGAGGGAGATGCTGAACTTCTCCGCAGGGAGAGGGAATATTTGAGCTTTTCCTCACGGATCCACCTGCCAGCATCCCTCCCCGCAGCGCAGAGAGCCCTGTCTGTGCTCGGCAGCCTGTGCATGAGGCAAAAGCAAGGGCTGAGCAGAGGCTGGAGGGCGGCTGAGCTGCGCTGCCGGGAAGGCAGGAGCCGTCTCTGGCAGCCCCATCCCGGGGGGCTCTGGCTTGCTGGAACCGCTTTCATATCAATTCCTCTACTTTCGCAGGCTGAGGAGGGGGAGGAGAGATGCCGGCGCCCCTTTTGTGTTGCATCTTTTTCCTTTCGCTGAATCGCTTTGTCTCTGCCTCCCGATGTCCTCGATGCCGAGCGGTTGCGGTAAAACCAAGCTCCCTCTCGCCGTGCCGGGCTTGGATTGGCGTGAAGAGCCTGGCAAGGTCTTACGATGCTCGGGGTGTGCTGAGGGTTAACACCGTGTGGGAATCGGTTTCTTGCTTGGAAGGGAACCCTGAGAAGCTCCAGAAGGATGCTGGCGCTGTGGGCTCCTGCTCCACGCTGGGATCTGACCTGGGGAGGGTGCCAGAGGTGGGGCTGCTGAGTTTTGGAGTTAGCAGTGCCGGAGTTTGGGGCTTGGCACTGCCCATATGTGCTTGGGAGCAGGATGGCATGGTGACCTGCAAATCATTTGGCTCCTCTTGACATGATTATTATTTATAACCCCTCTAAAGTGGGGTCCACACTTAACTGAGACCCCAAAGTCTCATGTCCTGCACATGAATCCACCTCCCCACCCAGGGATGCGTTTTGGGCTGGGACTGTTCCCCGTAGTAAAGCTTGACTCTCTTACAAAAATCATCTGTGGAACCTTTCTGGCTCCCTGAAAGGCTTCAGAGAGCTCTTTCTTATTCCTTCCTTCTGGCTTGCAAGACTCAGGGAAGGGACAGCAGCGCTCCAGGCGCCCAAGGCAACGAGACTTCCCGTCTGTGCAGAGAGTCTGGGCAGCCACTGCCTTTCTGCAGGGCATCAGTGATGAGCGTGCTTCCCTGCGTGACTGCCTTCCTGTGAACAGTGCTTTATATCCCTCAGCTTTGAGCTCTCAAGGAGCCTGTGACAAAAAGAAAAAAGAAGAAGAAGAAGAAGAAGAAATTACGTAGTGCTGCCCACATGTTTTTCACTCAGGCTGTGAATGGCTTTAAAACATAACCATCTACTCCATTCCCGTGGTGTGGGTTGGGAAACTGAGGCACGGGGCTTTGAAACATAATAATTTATTCAATTTCCGTGGTATGGGTGGGGAAACTGAGGCACAGGGAGGCGAAAAGCTCAGTCCACATTTGTTGATGAGGGATTCTCACTCACTGGCCTGAAATGCAAACTGAGCCCCAAGTGAGACTTGGTGATGAGAGCAGGGAGTGGTGCCCTGCCCTGCAGCCTGTGCTTCAACAGCCAAGAGCAGCCCTTGGGCAGAACAGGACATTTTCAGGACTGAACTTTTTTTACAGTTAAAATGGCAAATGGGAGCTTTGAAATGAGAAAGTATCATAGAATCATGGAATTAGAGAACAGTTTGGGTTGGAAGGGACCATAAAGATCATCCAGTTCCAATGCCTTGCCATGGGCAGAGACAACCAAACATTTTGGGTTAGAGAACTGGCCTGGGAGCAGCTGTGCTTTCACAGACCTCAGTCCCAGTGCCTTTAAAATTTGCTGCAGAATGTATTTAATCACCTTTGGGAATGGAGACATCATGGCAAAAATGACGTGCTGAGATCCCTACAGCCCGTGTGATGATTTCCTGTATCTGGCTTTCTCCCTTGGGGGATTTTTCACTCATCCCAAAGAGTAGTCTGGGTTTTTTTGTTGGTTCATGAGCTCTGCAGGTTTGCCTCATCCTTAAGCAGTCGCACCTTGAAAGGGGCTGAGCAGCCACCCAGGTAAGAGGCACCAACTCTGTGTCCCCTGCCTCAGGGCCCAGGGTCATGTGGCACCTGTCCTGAACCCTTTCCTTGGTAAAAACCCCTCTGTGAGCCCTTAGAGATGCTTTGAAGGCCTTGACCAGGCAAACTTTGGTTTGAAAACCCAGTGGCCACTTCATTTCAGACACCTGTAGCCCTTCAGCTCCAGCTGCTGTGAACGTTGCCAGGGACACGCTCCCTTCCAGGGTGATTCCCGGAGCCATGGAGCCTGCAGCCAATACAATATTCCCAGCTCTTCCCACCTCAAATACTGTTTGTAGAAGATACCGACTTCTCAGAGCCTGAAGACCTGAGAGAGAGCAGTGAGTGGGTTCAAACCCCCACCTCACTATGCAGGTGGCTTTGACCTCACCTGGAGAGGAATCACTAGAGAGGGAGAGGTCATTAGCAGACTGTGACTTGCTTTTACCCCAGGCTTTGCTGCTGAGAGTTTCCCCCCTTTAAAAAAGTGTTTTTTAAATGCTTCATGTGATGAAACAGAAATCCAGACCCAGAAGTCTAGTGGCTGAGATTCCCAGGCTTCTTTTGCGTGGGGATAAATAAAAATGTCCTGCTGAGCGTGGCTGAATTTGCATTTGTGAGCCAAAAGGGAGATGTTGCACCTCTGATTCTCCTGCTTTTCATGCCTGATCTCTGAGTTTCCTTCCATCCCTGTTATCCACACCCTGATCTGCTGGGGCTTTCCCACCCATCCATTGGCAATAAATTGATGGCATTTGACTGGCACTTGAATTTGCCAGGACGAATGTGTGGCTCTAATGCAGGTAATACAGGTTAGCTTTCCATTACAGGCATTTGCATGATCTATACCCACACATTTCCCCCTTCTCTGCTCTCCTGTAAGGGCCAGAGGGATAAATCTTCATCCTGGGTGAACCCTCGCAGCCAAATGCACGTAAATGTTTGTGAAATGTTAGTGAAATAACGACCTCTGTGTTATTTCTCCTGGAGCTTAAAACACTCCACGAGGGAGGAAAGGTGAGGCTGGTGAAAGTGTTTTATTCCCAGTAGTGTTTTCCTGGGAAACAGTGAGGTGATGCTGGACTGGTGACCGCCTGTAGATGGTTATTTCTTTATATTTATTTATATATTTGTTATTTTTTTTTCTGAATGAGGAACCCCTGACGCTCATTCATGCCGAGCCTCACTGGGGAGCGTCTGGGCGTTCCACCGTTTGGTGGCTTGAGTTGAGAGTTATAGGGATCAGGGGGATGAATTAGCAGTAAATCACAGCCTGGATGGCTTCGTCCTCAGCACTGACAAGGTTTAAATTAAAAATATCTTGCCGGGATGAGGCACTCGTAAGTCAAGCGCCGGTGTTGTGTCAGTCTGGGCTCGGCGGCGCGAGCTCAGCCCCTGTGGAGCAGGAAGCACAAGGACCCGCTATTGATTCCCAGCTGAACTGGGAGATTGCCACTTTGTTTCTCCTATCAAATATTCTTTCCTTCCTTTCCTTCTCACCTCTTTCCCTGCCTGAAGGGAGGATGGTCACGCTGGGAAGTTGGGAGAAGCTTTGCGGATTCGCTGCACGTGCGGGTGGCCCTGTTTGACTTGGTTAGAGCATATTTGATTGTGAAAAGGGATTTATTTGTTTTTTGTGACAGGGGATTTGTCTATAATGTAGTGCTGGAAAGAAAACTCATTTAGAGACTAAGGAGGTGTATCCTGTTACAATTGCCTATTGATGGAATAGCAAGTGCTTGGTGTGCTACACAGCTTCATTTTACTTTAGGGAAACTTATCCTGGGCTGCCAAAAGGAGGCTTGGATTTGATGGAAAGCTGTCCCACGGCCCTCAGTGTGTTCCTTGGCTTCTTGTTTCCCCATCTATCAAATAGGGGAGGTGTCTTAGAGTTGGCTGCCCCTTCAGCCACCACCTAATGCTGGTTTTGCTCTAATGACCATTAAACATTACTCACTTTTTTGTAAAGTCAGTAAAACCGGGGAGGCCTTGTTGGGAACTCACTCACCAGCCTTGGGAATGCTTCATGTCCATAGATAATTGTCACTAATGAGGATTGTCCCACCCCTGGGCAGTGTCACCTTCTGCTGCTGGCTGGGAAGAGGCTTCCAGAGGTGCTGAAGGACAGGAAGTTTTCATTCAAGGCAAAGGCTCTGCCCCCACTGCCCTGCCAGGAAGAGGAGCTGGGAATACAACCACACCAATTATGGGGTTAATCAAAGGCTTGGCATTTTCTTTAATGGACAATCTAGGGAAGAAAAACCCCTGCCCAAACCCTCTGCCCAAATTAGGGTGGGCATGAGTTCCTTAGAAGTTTTCTGGCTGCTTTGGGAAACTCCTATTTGTCAGGGTTTTGGTGCAAATTTCTGGGTCTTGCTAAAGCAGAGCGACATGTGGAGTTTTGTAAGCTGTTCTCCTGAGACGTGTAAGTGTTGGAGGGTGGGTATTTACATGGATAATTTCAGGTATTTCCTCCTTCTGATTGTGCCTCATTTTCTGCACTCTGCCCTTCACGGTGTCCTCCTGGCTGGACAGAGGGGCTGTCCCCTGTCTCCTTTCCTTCCAGCCACCCTGGATCCCAGGACAGATTTGGGAGGTTGCAATGACCTCGATACTTGATGCTTTTGAGACTTCATACCCCCATCCCTCCTTGGATTCCAGGACTGACTTGGGGCATTGCAGTGACATCAGTACCTGGTGCTTTTGAGACTTCCTACCCCCATGGCCACTTGGATCCCTGACTGCTCCTCTCCACATCATCCAGACAGCCTCCCCAGGGAGGGCATTGCTCAGGGACAACCTGGAGAGGGGGACTTTGTGCTCTCAGTCCCATCTGTGCCACCACTGAAGCCACCTCTGCGAGGGCAGTTGCCTTCTCACCCTGAAGACGGCGGGATGAGCTCCGAGTTCTCCTGCGCCGAGCTGCTATGGTGATGAGTTGCTATAGAAACACATAGTTAGCATTATTATTTATTATTGAAAGGTGCCTCTTTTCATCCCTTAAAAGCAGGGTTGTGCCCAGAAGACCCCAATGCTGGGTGTGGGACACTGCCCACCCTGTCCATGTGGGATGGGGGGGTTAAGCTTCCCGGGAATGCAGGTTTATCCATGCTGGAGGCAGGGAACCGTGCTGTGCTGGCCCAGCAGGCTGATCTGGTTAAACAAATCCCCCCAGTATGTTCCCGTCACAGGTCCCTTCCTCCGTCAGATCCCTCCTTTGGAGGGGGATTTGAGTGGGGAGTTTTGTTATAATGAGCTTACTTATTTCCAAACTGGTAATCGCGTGTCACCATTTGGGGCGGAGGGCTGGCGCCGAGTTCTGTGGTGACATATCTGTTCATCCAGCACAAATGCTGCATTCACAGAACCTTGGAGGCATCGCCTGGCAAATACCTGCTCTGATCTCTGCTGCTCCTCGTTGTTTGCTGGAGTCCCTCGCTGTCTGCAAGCCCAGCCTGCTGTGCTGGGAGGGAGGGAAGCTCCTCCGATGCTCCTGTCTGGGGGTCCTGCTCTGCTGAGCCCCCCTGGGCACCCAGCCCTGCTCAGGGCATCGCCCTGCCTGCCCTCACCATCCCTTGCCTGCTGCTGTGGGTGGGAACTGTCCTGCTTTGGGGGGTTCTTGCTCCCCAGGAAGGGGAGCAGGGGGTGGGAGCAGGTTTCCTCTGCAGGCTGGGTGCTGGGCAATGCGCTGGCTGGGAGTCTGGCCAGCACATCCATTGGTTTTGGGAATGCTCAGCAGGGGCAAGGGGGATGTGAAGGGGTCTCCTGCCTGCAGCCACTGGGTTCACAGCTTTCCCTGGAAGCTGGCAGTGCTGCAGAGGTGGCTCTTCAAGGAAACCTCCCTCCTTCCCTCCTGCTATCCTTCACACCCTGGCAGCCCTGAGGATGCTGTAGTGGCTGCAGAGGGGTGGCTGGGTGGGGACAGGAGGATGGAGGGATGTCCAGGGGCACTGGGAGGACTGGGGCTGCTTTTCCTCTCTGGCTGGGGCAGGGGAGGGCTTGGCTTGGCTCGCAGCAGGGATTAGCTGTGCAGTTCTTTCTTCTTCCCTGGAAATTGCCTAGTGGAAAGAAAAAATAGGGAAAAGGAAATAAAAAAGGAAAACAACACAGCTTTTCTGGATGCTGAATGAACAACTGGGAGGTGAAAGTTTCAGGGCTGGTTGGAGCAGCTGCAGGGGTGGCTCAGCCCTTCCTCTCATGCCCTGCACAGGTGCTGCAGGTGCAGGGCTGGGCCCAGCTGCAGGTGCTCCCCTGGGAGATGGGGTGGGGAGGGATGCAGGAATGGCTGGACCAGAGCAGGATGCTGAGGGTATGCAGAGACTTGGGCTTGGGGAAATCTCTGCTGCTGCTTGCAGGGTGAGTTCCCTGAATTCCTCCGGGTCTCCACCTTCAGCAGCCTTTGAGGAAACAAAAGGAGGTTCTTTAAAGCAGCTCCTCAGGCAGGAATGAAACACCTTCCTTTGCAGAGCCGTCTCACTGCTTGAAGTCATTCCCTTTGGGCTTTGCATTTCCCTTCTGGAAGCTCTGCTCCCTGCAGGGAGGAGAAAAAAAATTCCTGGGGTGCAGGAGCAGGGCTGAGGGGGATGGGGAACCTTCCTGGAAAGTGGGATGGAAATGGAGGAATGGATAAAGGGGTGCAGTGTAGGGGCCTAGGAGTGAATGCTGACCCCTCACTGTACCAGAGACCCCTGTAACCCCTCGTGTCGGGTCACATCCAGCCTGTCTGGGTTGTGGGGATGGTTGGGAGCATCCTGTGGGGTGGGAGGTGCTCCTGCACATCCTGCATGTGCCAACCCCTGCTCCTGGTGAGGGGAGGCCACCAGAGTGGGGCCTCTATGAAAGGAGGGGAGCAGGCTGTGTCCTGGCTGGGTCACCCTTGTCCATGTGGGTCTGGAGGGTTTGGGTTTGGTTTCTACCATCCCTTTTTTTTCCACTCTGAGCTCCGAGTCATGGAATGGATTTGGGACCACTTTTGGAGTCTCTGTGGATCCCATCAGCCCTGGGACCATCCAGTCTCAGGTTTGGCTCCAAAAACCCACTGAGGGTAGAATCATTTTGGCCACCTTTGCATCTTCTGGTTTTCCCTTCCTGGTCTCCAAGGTCACTCCCAGAGATCCGGAGCTGCTCACCTGGGCCAGGCAAGGGCAGGAGGCACCTTGGAGCTGCACCCTGTGCCTGGGTGAGGGATGCAGAAGGGTGAGCCACGGCAGGAGCTGGCTACTTCAACCAGCACCTCTTAGAGCCACTCAGGAGGGATTTTTTTCCTCCTTTATGATGGAGTTGCTGCCCTTGCCTGCCTGAAGCAAGGCAAACAGCTCAAGGGAATGCCTCTGAATGAAAGCAGGAACTTTTAGGACAAATTTCTCTGCATAATGTCTCAAAGAAAGCAAGGGGAGGAAACGGTAAGCGGGCCTAATTAGGTAAGTATTCCCCATTAGGAAGGGGAAGGAGCTATCAAGTCGATTTCCATTTCCTTCTTATTTTACATGCCTGATTTTTCCGCCTCTCCAGGAGGCGTGTGTGAAGTAGGTCTCTCCTTAGCTTGGAGAAGTAAATAATCAGGACACGATGCGCTCCTGAAGATCTTCCCGAAGCTTTCCAAATCTGGACTAAACTGAGGATTTTTAGCATCTTCAGCAGCCTTCCAGGAGCTCCCCAGATCCTTGAGACCTGGCAGGGACTTATTTCCCCTTCCCTGCTGGAGAGCCAAGCTGGGCAGCAGGACTTGCATATTCCAGATGTCTTCTGCAGATGTTTCTCCCTGTTCCACCTATTCTGCATGGAATTTCTTGTCTCCTGGTTGCTTCCCAGTGTAGACCTGGCTGTGAGCACATGGAGGTGCCTGGCTGCACGGGGAAATGTGATTGGGACGAGCCCCTAAAGCAGCACCTAAGCCCAGCGTGTCCCCATGTCCTCCTGGCCGTGTTTTACCCCCGAGTACCCAAAGTCGCTCTCCTGGCTGTGCTCCCTGCTGCCTCTTCGAACAACACATTGCAGCGTGGGCTGCAATTATGGAGCCATCAACGGGTTCTTGTGACACATTTTGGCGAGCACGGGGAGGCTTTGTGCACCAGCCTGCGAGGGAAGCTCTCTCCTCCCCCTGCTCCAGAGTCTGTAAGTGGTGTTATTAAAGGCTGTCGGGAGCTGCTGTCATTGGCACAGTCAATGGCTGACACAAGGCAGCCCTCAGACTTTGACTCATCACACACACACACTTTGCAATGCATGAGCCACGAAAAAAGCCCATTTCTCACCAGCATCACCCTTTCCCCAGCTGGCTGGGCCCTTTTCTGCATTCATTTCAGAGAAGAAGTCCTGATTGTCCTGCAGTGTAAGGAGGGGATTGGAGTTGCATCGTGCTGCCTGCACGCTCCCAGCTCTCTCATTATCTTTTGCTGGAAGTTGTGATGCTTTTTTCCCTAAATACAACTCCATGCATCCATATATATATAGATCTATGTGTGTGTGTGTGTGTATGTTTTATACATATACATAAAATACACATTTATATGCACATTGCTACACACAAATGCAAACTACACATGCTTTGGAAATGCCAATCTGTTCACCCTGCACTTTTCGCAGATCACTGCCAATTTTCCCTCACAGTTCAGGAAAGGTTTTGCAGGTCCAGATTTTTGGAGAAGGAAGAGCAGCCTTGCTGCAATAGCTGGAGTTAGGAGGGATTTAGGCAAACAAAAAACAATTTTCCTTTTTCCTCCAGCATCCCTTGATCAGATGCTGCTGACAGAGAGATGTTTTCCAGCTTGTAGGGAGGAGAGAGAAGAAAGAAAAGAGTTTGAGGTTTTTCCTCCACTGCAGAACTGGGAATAATTAGAGCAATTTTGGACAAATCTTTGTGTCTGGGAATGTGCTCCAGTTGAGCTTGGCTGCCTTAGTGCTTTTCAGAAGGTGCTGGTCCAGGTCCTGCTGGTGCAAAGGAACCTCTGAGGGTCTCTCAGGGGTAGGGGATGATGGTGCAGCAATTCTCACCCTTCCCAGTGCCTCGGCTGGGCCCTGGCCACGAGCTCTCAAGTGGGGCAGCATGAGGTGCCACGAGCCTGGAGAAGCTCCCAAGCAGCTCAGAGCTCCGTGAAAATCTGCTTTTCTGCTTTCCAGTCCTTGGCTGTGGATGGGCACATGCAGACATCTCCCTGATCCTGCTGCTTGATGCACAGGGGTCTTTGAGCCACATTTTCCCCACAAACTGCCTTGCTCGCTGCTTCCCTGCTCTGCCTCCCCTCCTTCTGGGTATTTATGTGTGGGAGGATAATCTCGAGGCTTCTCCAACACCTGCAGAACTGAAAAGTGACAGCGAGATGCTTGAAGCCTTTTCACTCGGTGATTTGGTTTCACTTGGTCGTTGTCTTCTCTCCTGCCTTGCTTCTCCCTCCTCGGGAGGACAGGCAGCACAATCAGCTTTGTGTTATAATAAGCAGAAAGGTCTCCAGGTGCAGGGTTGTGCTCGCCTGTCTCTCCTCTGCTGCTCTCTGCCAGTGGGTGACTCCTTTTGCCACCCATAATTAGCCTCTCCCAAGGCCTGGCTGCTGCTGGGCTCAGGCAGAAGGTTTTACAGCCACTGCCTCTTCTCAAACACAGGGGAAAAATAATCCCTTCCTCAGCTCAGGGAGCAGGTTTTAAGCTGGTTCCTGCTGCTGCTGAGGCAGGGTGGCTGCAGGAGGGGCCCAAGGCAGGCCCTGGCCATGCTGGGATGGGGTGGGATGGAGGATGTGTGTGTCAGGCTCCCCACGCAGAGGAAGGAATCAAATATCTGCCCTGTCTCAAATGCCATGCTGGGCTCCTCTGGGACAGAGTTAGTGGTGAGGAGGAAGCTGACCTTCTCCTGTGTTTATGAACTGAATCTCTGGTTCTCTTTGGGTTTGATTCCCCCCTGCCCCACTCCTGTTACAGATTGCAATACTCTGTTTCAAAGGAAATAACATTTTCTTCTTTCTCTTCTTTGCTGGGATTTATTTTTATTTTTTTTTTAATGCTGCTCAAGATGAACAGGATTTCCTCCCCTCAGCTTTCCATGTTTTATCCTTGACTTGTCACGCTGGAAGTGGATGTTGCTTGCCCATGTTTTTGGGGGATATTCCCCTGCTACAGCTGCTAAGGGTGAACAAATTCTCTTGGAGCTGGGAAAAGACATAATTATTTTAGTAGTCAAACCCCAGCAAGTTTGAGAATTAAAAATTCTCCTCATTTCCCTCAATGCCACATGGATCTGTCCTTCTTCCTCCTGGCTGACTTATCTCCAGCCTGCCCTGGCACAGCTTTTGCTGCAAATCCTTTCCTGCAAGGGCTGGTCTTGAGCATCTTTAGAGCAACAAGTCCTTTGGAGCCCCATTTCCTTTTCCTTCTGCTTCTACCTGTGGAGAGCAGAATTTTGGAAGCTCAAGAGCTCTGTCTCTCCTGTGCACAGGTCCCTTGGAGCTATCTGAAGGCACTTTGCTGAAGTCCAAAGGTGACTTTTGAAAACCTTGGCCATTGCATTCATGTGTATATATATATATATTTATAAATATATATATAATATCTGTTCTCTCTTCCCTCCTGTTTTCTTTCTCTGTCAGGAATCCAGCTGTGCAACATGTGGCACTTGTAGGGCTTGGAAGGCAGGAAGATCAAGCAAACAAAGCTTTCAGCAAGAAGAGATAAATTTCCAGAACAAATTCAAGCCACGTAGGCCCAGTCTGTTTTAGTTTTAAAGCCCTGCTGGTAGTGATGTGTGGGAGCTGTAGATATAAAGCCAGGGAGAGAAGAAGAGTTTATTTGTATTATTTCTGGCACCTTGGTAGAAAGAAAACCCCAGTTCTGAGTTCATGGGGCTTGGCACAATGTTTGTCTGCATGGTCTGGAGCAGGAAGCTGCCTGTTGAGCTCTGCCTCCGTGCATGGCTTGGAGGCAGAGGAAGAAAAGGGAATTATCTGCCCTGACTGCTGTAACTGGAAGAGGAAAGTGCCGGATTTGTGGGTGTGTGTGGGATGCAGATGGCCCCAGAGGAGAAATATCTTGTTATTAATAAGCCACTGAATTGCGATAGCAATTTTACACCTGTGCACGCCGCTGTGGTTTTTATCTCGGCGCTCTGGCAGGAGCACAGCTGGGAGCTGTGGGGATTTCCTCTTTCCTGCACAGACAGAGGACAGGTCAGGGTTTGGGTGCAGAGCTCTGACCATGGATTGGCTGCAGGGTTTGGTCCTGAGTTCCTGAGGGTGTTTGCTGACACTGACCTGGCAGGTGCTGCAGTCCCAGAGCATCTCAGAATGGTTTGGGCCAGAAGGGATCTTAGAATTTTAGTTCCAGCCTCTGTCAGGGATCCCTTCTACCAGCCCTGGGTGCTCCATGCTCCTTCCAACCTGGCTTTGGACACTCCCAGGGATCCAGGGGCAGCCACAGCTTCTCTGGACACCCTGTGCCAGGGCCTCACCACCCCACAGGGAAGAATTTCTTCCAAATATCCAATATAAACCTGCCCTCTATCAGTTTAAAGCTATTCTACCTTGTCCTAGCTCTTTTTTTTTTCCCCAAAAAATCCTCCTTTTTTTTTTTTTTTTCCTATTTACTACTCTATATTTTCTTCACTAAGGTAAAAAATATAAATAAGCCCAGAAGTGGCCCCTGGGTGCACTCCCCAGCTCTGCCCTAAAAAGCACAACAGCCCCCAGCACAAAACACTGCTCCTTTCAGTCTAATGCCACCACTACCAACCCAGACTTCATTTCTACCCCTCTTTCCTTCTGCCTTTTTTCCTCTAGTCCAAGCTAAAGCATTACAGGCTCTAACTTTTGACTCAAGGGCAAAATTCAGCCCAGCATCCTGCCTGAGTGCTGCCTCATGTCATTCAAATCCACCTGCAGCCAGTCCCCAGCTATGTCCTGGGCACACAGGAGCCAGGACAGAGCCCTGTGTGCTCCAGCCCTGCACCTGGGGCCCCGGGGAGGTGGAGCTCAGGTGATGCTCTCCAGGAGCAGGGAGGATGCTCAGGTGATGC
>NC_031773.1:1833394-1937419 GCF_001522545.3 Parus major
CTCCAGGAGCAGGGAGGATGCTCAGGTGATGCTCTCCAGGAGCAGGGAGGATGCTCCTGCCTCGTGTCCCAACAGCTGTGGCTGCATCCCCAAGGGTAAAGGTGCATGGGCTCAGGTTTACAGCTTTTCACGCTGTTTGAGGCACTCTAAGTGTGGCTGTGGGGTCCTGTGAGGTGAGGGAAGAGAGCAGCAGGGCCGGTTTTGGGGAGAGTGGAGAGGTGGAGGCAGTGGCAGGTGAGGCTTAGGGGCTGGAGTGCACATTGGTACAGTACTTGTGGGCTTTGCTCTTTTAGCACCTGGGCATCTGCTTAACAGTGTTTCCCCAGGTCTTAAAGCCTGTGTTATCGAGGCCTCCGTTTCCTCTGAGCAGGATTTTATGAACAGAGGTGACCTTTGCACGCCCCCCACATTAAAAACACCTCTTGCCTCAGCCACAGGTGTCCTTATCCTGTGTGAGCAGAGATGAACAAAGCAGATGGTGTTTGGATCTGGATTAAATTAGAGTTTTGCATGCAGCTGGCTCAGCAAACAAATAACTTTCTTCTGGGTAGCACAACCCAGATCTCAGACCTCTCAGTGCAAACTGAAGTGTCCTTTGCAGCCTGCGCAGCTCACGCGCCCCTTCCTGCTGCTGGGTCTCTGCCTAACACCTGTCCTAACACAGCTAATGCTTTCTGATGATGGATCTGCAATTATGAGGCTGTGCAAACAGCTAAAACAATTGCATCACCCTCCCTGTGGCTGCTCCGGGGTGATTTGTGGAGCTGCTGATAGTGCTAGGCACGATTCGTGCGGATGAAGGGTCAGGTCCACGAAGTGCAGGGCACCTGCAGCTTCCATCTGTGTCTGAGTGGACCAGGGGAGATATTTATGGGAGGAAAAGTGGAGATTTTGCCTTTTGCAGGTGTGTTCTGCAGCAGCAGCAAGCTGCCCACGTGGAGTAGAACGTGCTGGCAGTGTCTCCTCTCGAGGCTGGTCAGTGTGGAGGAGCACAGGGATAAATTGCAGAAAGATTTAGCAGCAGAGTAGCAGTAAAGTGCTCCTCCCTTCCTCTCTCCGGCCTCCCAGGCTGGGAGCCAGCAGCAGGACTCTGCTGTATCATTTCAGGACACGCTGGATGCATCCCTGCATCCCACAGCTGAGCAGGGCGACCACAGAACTATTTAAAGTCTCTCTCCAACGCCGACACTCGGGTGTGCAATGCAAATTCTGCTGATGCTGGTAAAGTGCTGGAGCAGGGAATGGGTTTAGGACTGAGGGGAATTTGTCACTGTGAGCACTTTTGGGTGTGTGTCCCTCAAACATGCACCAAAGGAGAGAAGAATAGAGAAAATCAGAGGTGAAGGGAGTTCCCCTGGTGCTGCATGCGTGGCTCTGCAAAATAAAAGTTGTTGCTGTGGCACTGAGCTGGGAATTCAACACGAGGGGTAAAGATTTGTCTCTGCTTTGCTGGCTCTGTGTGACCTTGGGCAAGTCACAGAATCACAGACTGGTTTGGGTTGAAGGGACCTGAAAGATAATTTTGGGCAGGGACACCTTCCACTAGCCCAGGGTCAAGTTCTTCTCCTCCTCTGCTGATAAAGCCCAAGTGTTGTCTGATCCATCCTAGGAGCAGTGGAAAAGGCAAAACTTTTCCTTGCAGTATTTGTGCTATTAGAGCTATTAGATGCTCCACTTGGTCAAATTTAGACAGACTTTTAGCCACAGCCACAAGAGAAGGAGCATCCTGATTTTTTTCTCCCTGCCCCAAAGTGTGCCACCTTTTCAGTGAGGCAGCAGGAAGAATCTAGCTGAGGTCAAATATAGGAAAAAAAATAATAAAAAAAAAAGTTAAAATGTGTAACTTGCAAAAACTTTTTCCCTAATTTAGTTCTCAGCATTGCCCAAGTCATTCTGAATGCAACTTTCCATGGCACTGGTAGCCTGAGGCAGACACCGAGCTCAGGAAATTGTCCCCTGAGTGGTTCAGGTCTGTCAAAGTAATGAGGACCTTAAAAGTGAGCCTGGGCACAGAACATGTCAGACAACCTGAGCTGTAGGTGTTGCTGCTAAAGCTCACTGCAATTATGCATGCACACAGTGCCCTGCACGGGAACTGCAACATTTTGGTGCAAAAATGGATGTGTCTGTCCAGGGTGGAGTTGTGTATCTCCCTGCAAACGTGATCTGTGTGTGTACATCAGCTCCTTTCTAATCTGCTTGTTAACAAACAGAGCATGTGATTATCTCCTCACCCATGTGAGCACTGTTCTGCCTCTGATCCTGGCCATAGGTGTCCTGGCCAGCCCAGCAGCAGCTCAAGACTCTCAGGAATGGTTTGGGATTAGTTATCCTGCAGCAACAGCAGGGCTGGGCTCTAAGAATAACTTTCCATTGGCCTTTGGATGTGTTGGCAGTAGCTGGGCTTCCAACTCACTGGAAGAGAAAATTAACAGCAAATTAATTATGCTTTATCCACATTTTCCTTTCTGGAAGGAGGAGTTGAGTTTTGCTGCTGATTCTCTGCTTTTGTGGTCTTCCTGTGTCACCTGTAAATTGGGACATGACGGGGCTGTGGTGGGATAGATGTCAGACTGCTTTTGATTTTTTCTCTTCCCTTGAAACGCTCCCAAAGCTGCAGCTTATCAGGGTTTGTGTCCACAGTGCCTCATTACAGCTCTCAGCACAAAGAGTCCTTCCCCAGCGCTGCTGCTGGGCTGGAAATTGGGTCTCAGCTGGAAGTCTCTGCTTGGGCAAATGTGGGGCTCTCCCTCATCTCTCCTGCCTTTTGGCTCAGCTGCCCTTCAGCCTGCTCAAAACATCCAAGTCAAGTGGGGACACAAGCCTTTTTGCCCAAAATGCTCTGAGGGGAAGTGTCTGAAGAGGACACATCTTGTTTGGTCTGATCTTGGGTGCTTCTTCTTGGGGAGCATCTTGCTCTGAATGCAGCAGCTGCACTGCCCTGGTTCATTTTGAACATCACAAAAAGTACTCTTATGCCAGAATGGTTAAAAATTATAAACAATTGCAATGCGGTTTTTATAGTATTTCTTAGGGAAAGCCAAGAAAAGCACACAGGAGATTAATATTAGTTTAAAAATGTCTATTTGGTGCTGTATTATTTGTAAAGAAGAGATCATGCTCTGTAACAGTCTCACATCTACAGAAGATACCTGGAATTTGGGACTGGTGAGCTTCAGAGCAGAACTATGGACTTTTTATCCCTCTGGCACCCCTTCAACTGCTCTTTCCAAGTCCTTGGAGGCAGCAGGAATAGACTACTTCAGCTGACACATGCAAGTTTTGAATGACCAGAGTGGGACCTAATTGCCCTGGGTGCTACAGGAAGATGAAAAAAGATTCACCTGACCCCATCTGACCTGCTGGAGGACTGCAAGACAGGGAGCAGTTGGTGGAAGAGCTGTCACAAAGAAGGCAGAGTGATAAAATGAGCAACATGTGTCTGCCCAGGGGGTTCAGGGTGCCTAAAAACCCACCCAGAAGCGTTTAGGAATTTGGTCAGGGATAGGAAGTGTGCAGAGCAAGTGAAACAAGGAGGTGTCTAAAAGTTTCTTTTTCAGAATCTCCAGTCAATATCAAAATTCTGCTAATGGTTGCAGTAAAGTGCAGCTTTTTTTTAGGGCTGGGAGAGCAAATGCCAGTCAGCACTGCTGCTTCCCAGGGGTGTGTTGGATTGGAGATCTGGCTGGGATTTGGGATGGCCCAGCCATCCCTGTTTTATGAGGATCATCTGCTCCCTTTAGCCACTCGCAGGAGAAGCAGAGGGTGAAGAATTTGCTGTGTCAGATCTTTTCCCTGGCCCCATCCAGAGCTGGTGGCTGCTGCTCCAAAAGGGGCTGGATACCTGCCATAAATGAAAGGAGGAAATTTTATGCTGAGTAAAGCACAAAGAGAGACTCTGTTCTCGCCTCTGCTGCAAAGCCTGCATCACTGAAGAGAAATTATCACACCTCTGACTCTTCCCTCCCAGCAATACAGCACTGCTAACAGCATTTTCTTTATGTTCCCACTCCTGCTGTGTGTCCAGCCTATTTCCCGTGAGGTTTGGTGCAGTTGCAGGATTGATGGCCCTTCCCTCGGGGATCCTGGCTCTCCAGGAGCACACAGCTGTGCCCTGCATTAATCCCACTGGCCTGGCCACTTGTAAACTCTTCATTTGGGAGAAGTTCCCATTTGAAGTGCTGGTTGCTGGTCAGTGATGCCCATCTGGTTTGCAGAGTGCCTGATCCTGTGCAGCAAATCCACTTCTCTGCATCCCTCTGCAGCTTTATTTCCAAACCTTATTCCCCATCCCTACCCAGGCATTGAGCAACCAGCTCTATGGAAGGTGTCCTTGCCCATGGCAGAGGGCTGGAACTGGATGGTCTTTTAGGTTCCTTCCAACCCAAACCATTCTGGGATTGCTGATCCTGGTATCATCTCTGATTTTCCCAGCCCTGTTGCTTTTACTTTTTCCCTCAGACCACTCTGCTCCAGCTGTGTTTTGAATATATAACAAAATCTCAGACTTCGAAGGCTGGGGATCCTCTGCTGGCTTCTTTGCCAGTGCTTTCCCCACCTCCAAACACAGATCTCAGTGCTCCCACAAGCAGCTGATCAAGGTTTTGTTTCTTTCCTTGAAGCCCCATGTTTTATCTCACGGAGATCTGCAGAGTGCAGCAGGCAGTGGCCACAAAGCCCCTGTGAATGTGGAGTGATGCTCCCTGCCAGCCTTTCAGGAGGCAGCTGAAGAACAGTGAGATTTGGCTCCTGGTGGATACACACAGTGTGAATTGCGAGGCTTCAGCCTGAGAGAGAGGACTTGAGTCTCACACATCTTCCCAAAATTGCCAAAATTGCCATCCAGAGCAAAATGAACTCTGCTGAAAGCACCTTCAGCCAGCAAGGAAAACAAACAGCTGCTTGGGGGCAGCTCCTGGGGACAGCTGGGTCACAGACCCTTCCTTGCTGTGTTAGGGCTCCCACCTGAACCAGACCCAGCAAATTTAGATTTCTTTTGGGTTTTTTCAAGAGCCCCCAAAGCCTTGAAGAGAATGTGTGAGCATAAGCTGAGCTTCTGAGGAAGGAAATGCCATTTTCCTCAAGGCTGTCCTAAAATGCTGGGATGGATAGAGGAGCTGGGGAGACCTGCTGGGATGAAACCCAGTTCATTTTCTTTTCAATATTCATCACTCCTTTAGGGGCAGAGGCTGTGTTTATTCCTCTTCGTGTCTAGAGCTCACCAGGGTCTCCTTCCCAGTGAATTGCTGTCCTGGTTTCCACTGATATAAAGTTAATTTTCTTCCTGGGATGGCGTGTTTTGGATTTGGCATGAGAATCGTGGTGATAACACACTGATGGTTTTAGTTGCTGCTAAACAGGGTTTAAACCAACTCCAGGACTTTTCAGCTTCTCATGCCCTGACAGTGAGAAGGCTGGAGGTGCACCAGGAATTGGGATACAGCTGACACAAACTGACCAAAGGAATATTCCATAAAATTTTAATTTTTTTGGCCAATCTGGCACTGCCAACCCTGTGAGAGCTGCACCTCAGTGAAACACAGCAGAGAAACTCTTTGTGCTGGGGAGAGCAGAGTGCCAGCACTGTGTGATGGCTTTCCTGGGAAGAGGAATAAGACTTTGAGACAGAAGTCAACCTGACACTCTGGCTTTTGGCAATATTTCCCTTTTCTCAGTGCCCTGGACCTCTATGATCTCACACACACAAAGTGGGACCAGCCAAGTTAGGCACTGCTGTGACATGGTTTGCTTGAAATCAGTGACCTTGTGTGCTCTTGCTACAACAGTTTGTTTGTTGGGGGGGTTTTATGTCCCCAGTTACTGTGATAAGGAATCATTTTCATAGATTTGTCCTCAGGATACTTTCAGGAGGCTGGGAAATGTTGTTACCTGTGCCACACCATTGAAAGGTTGGGTCTCTTCCAGTTCAGGATGTTTCATGATTCCACAACACCCAGCCTTGTCTGCTCCAGAAAAGAGAGTTTAACTCGGGTCTTTGGATTTGTAGCGTATTCCCATGACCTCAAAACTCCATTCTTGTTTCTGTGATGCTGAATATTTGTATTCCTTCACTCGAGTCTCTGTAGCAAATTCCTGGAGGAGCTGAGAAATTATTACAAACCTCTCTGCTCTCCCTTCCAAGCACAGAGGAGCACAGCTCTGACCTGCTTTTGCTGGTAGAAAACCAAGTTTGAAATGCAGGCAGAAGCAACATCCACATGCAGTTTTATCACATGGGAAGGGCTGGGAAAAAAAGGAAGCAAGTCCCACTCATGGCATGTGCTAATCCCATAATTTAATACTCTTCTGGCACAGACACAGGCAACAAGGTGATGGGCAGCATCTGAGGGCCTGAGAGGAATAATCTGTGTGATGAGGGAAGGCTGTGTTGTCCCTCTGTATCCTAATTCCCCTGCAAACAAACCATCCTGAAATTAATCTCTTTATTTGGGACAAGCAGCAGCTTGTGCAGGGATCTGTTCTTTTTGGTGAGCTCCAAAGTAAAGCTGCTTTGGTGTGGGGTGTCCCCAAAGTGAGACTTGCCTTCAGCTTGGACAGGTTGTAAGTTCAGGGAGAAAGGATTTAGCCAAAGTTAGAATCCGCTCTTTGTTGGGGAAGCTGTTGACAATGTCACTCTATGGGTTTTCTTGCCATGTTGGCTCCCAAAGAAAAGCTTTTATCCATGGTAATCAGGGTTTATTAAAGGAAACCATGAAAAAAAGTCTTTAGATGAGATTAAAGGGATTGTGTAGCTGCACTTGGTGCTGAATCGCTCCGTGCTGGCTCCGGCGCTGGGCGTCTGCCTCGTCAGCATCTCTGCCCGGCCTCCTGCATCCCGGCAATGAATAGCCTGAGTGCAGGAAAAGCAAACACAGGAGCGTGCTGCCTGATTAGCTGGGCTTCATTAACCACCCTGGCACTGCCCAGGAGCCCTGGGTGCTCCTGGCTTCCTCCCAGCCAGGTGGGGAACTCACCGTGTCCATCCTCCGGGGCTCTGGGGTGCTGCCAGACCCCCTGTCCACGAGGATGTGCTGAGTTTTCCCTCCCTCCCAGAGCTGTTTTTCAGCTCATTTTGGTTGTATTCAAGGCCTTAACATGTATTTTTGCTCTGAGCTGGACTCAGAGTGGGATTGCTTCTATGACTTTCTGTATCCAGGCTCTTCCTGCTAACTTTGTGCTGGCCCTGCTGCCACGTGTGGCCGTGGCAGGAGACCTGCTGCTGAGGCTGTGTCTAACACCTTTGGTGGCAGGAGGACTGTGTGTGTGTGAGGGAAATGCTGCTGTCTCACGTTCAGCCAGTGATGTGTTCCTTTCATGAGCTGTCTCTGGAGTGGGGTGGGTTTGTCCCAGACTCTGGTACAGGGACGTGACCATGGATTTTGTGAGGCTGTCAATCAAAACTCAGCTCTCCCAGCTCTCTCTTTCCCCTCTCCCTGTACACTTCCTCCCGAGTCCTCCCCTCTCTCTCAACTGACAGATCAGTCCTTTGTGTTCTCTTTATTCCTGATTTATTCCTACTTCCTCAGGCATAACTCATCCTTGACTTTGTCCCCTTCAATGCTGCTGCACTTTGAGGATGTATTCATCATTCACTAACTTTCCCATCTAATAATCAGAGTTTTAGAATTTTGGAATGTTTCTTCCTCTCAGACTCTTTGGCATCCAAACTTTTCTTGTCCAGGATCCCATGCATTTACCAGAGAGTTTCATGTTCTGGAGTCTTGGGATTGTGTCCTGGAGATCCCTGAGCAGAACCAAACTGCAACCCTCAACTCTGTGGTCCCAAACCTTTGCTGGAAATGCTCAGTGACAGCAAAAATGTAACCAGACTGTGGGGTAGCCCCCTAAGGTGCTGTTCTCCTGGAGGAAACCAAGGTCTAGGAATTCAAGGCATCTTCTGGGGAATGTGTTATGTGCGAGCCAAAAAGCTGCGATTCCACTGGAAAGACAGTGACACCTCCTGTGGGTGCTGACCCTGAGACCTTCCTCTACCATGGGTGGGATCCTGTCTGAGACAGCTGGATTTGCTCTGTGACCTTCCCAGGGACCTTGGATGTGCTGATGGAGAGGCTGCTGTGGCAGGAGCCACGTCCAGGGATGATCTGGCCTTGCACAGGAGCCCTGTGTGGTGGCTCACAGCATCACTGCTGGCCACATCCCCAGTGGAAAAGGCAGTTTGGGTTTATTTTGGAAACAGCCAGCTCAGAGCCCAAGTCCAGCCCTTGCTGGCTGTGGCCTTTTGTTTATTTGCTTTGTTTCTAGAATATAATTACTCTCTGCATGCCCATGGCACTGTATTATTGCCTTCCCAGCTGCTGTGATTCCTGCCATCCAGACATAGGCAAAAAAACCCCTTCCACAACCCCCTTCTCCTTGGTGCATCCTCTGAGGTGTTGTACAAACCATGCTCTATTCTGCAGGCTAAACATCCAGGCCTCCTTGCCCCTGACCTCTGCTGATATTTATTAATTAAGCCAAATTATAAATTATAGCCCTCAGAGGTTCCAGGAGTGACTGGGGCTCCAGGACAGAGGGTACAGGGTGAGCAGCATGAGCAGATGGGAGAGGAGATAGTGCCAGCAGCAGGCAGAGAGAAAATCCTGCTCCTAGGATCTCTCAGATGGCTGCTGGAAGATGGCAAAATAGCCCCAGGCTCCTGCTCTCCCAGCCTTGTCCCAAAGGGCTGCTCCTGTGCTTTCAGACTGCTGATGCTCTTTCCTCTGCAGGTGAACTTCCTCTCCCAAGAGGTTCAGTGTTTTGGAAAACACCCCTGCCTGCTGTAAAGCCTTCCTGGAGTTTCTCACTGGAGTCTCTCTGGTTTCCAGATCAAATTTGCTGTCTTTACCTGGAGGGATCACAGAATGGTTTTTGGGTTGGAAGGGATCTAGCAAGGTTCTCCTCACCATTCCCTTCCTCTCTGAGTGACAGCCTGACCTCAAATCAATTCTCACCTTCATGGGCCTCAAAGAATTTATGCCTGGAGTCTGTCTCTTCTCATTTTGTCTTGGCTGTTTGGTTTTTAATCCCATTTTTGCAGGTGCTGTGTCCTGGTGCTGTGGTGAATTTTGGGCAGAGGGCTGCTCTTGGAGAGAGGGGTGCTCAGCACCTCTTCAGTCTCGGGGTTGCAGCAGTTCTCATTTCCCTGCCCTGCAGCTCTGCTGACTCTGCAGAGCAAAATCCAGTAAAATATGGGGGTAAAACAGATACCTTTTTAGTAATACTTGAAAAGAACAATTTCTTCCTAGATCTGCCTAGTTCCTGATCAAGCCAGTGCCTGTTAGAAATGTGGATCATAACTCATCATGGTGTTCAGGGTCGCCACGTGATGTTTCTGAACACAGGACTCAAACAGGGACAGCTTCCCTCTGCTGCTGCTCTCTCAAGGATGGGCTCCTTTGAAAGAGGAATGGTTGTGTGGGGAGAGCTCATCCCATCACTGCTCCATCCATCATAATAAAGGTTATTAAAAGCCTACGTGACCAGCCTGCCTATCCCTGCAGAGCTCGAGAGGCAGTCCTGCAAACTCTGCACTATAAGCTAGGTTTTATTAAATATTTGCTTGACCAGAGAGGCAAAGCAGAACAGGGTAAACATGACTAAAGTAAATGTGGGCTGACCTTTGTCCGTCATCCATCCAGCGCCTGCGGCTGCTGCGGCAGGGAGGGCAGCGGGAGGTGAAGGTGATCCTACAACAGCTTGGAAATTCTGGCTGCTGTGCGACAATTTTGAAATATTTGGGGTGGCATAAAAATGGTGGCTGCTCTCCAAGCCCAGACCTACTCTCTCCACTACCAGATCTAATCAGCCTACAGGTCAAAAGAATGTGGGATTTATTCTCCCTATTATTTTTTTAAGTAAATTTTTCCGTTGCACCGGCGTTAGCAGAGCTGCACAGATCTGAAAAAGCTGCACATCCAGACCTGTGTCACTGTCACATCTTCCTCCCTGCTGGGATCTGCAAACAGGGATTTTTTCCTTGCCTCCTACTTGTGCGAGCCTGGCTGTCATCACTGGTTACACCCCTGACTTCAGCAAAGTCACTCTGTGACAAAGGGGTTGGGATGGAGCTCTGTTTGGCTCGTGTCCTTTGTAAAATCAAGACCAGCTTTGTGAAGTTCTGCTCTGGGTGACAGAGGGATGAAGGGCCTGGCCACCAGGTTTGTGTGGTCAGCACTCATTGAGGGGCTTGGCTTGTGGAGTCTGAGCTGGTAGAACTCCATCCCCACATGCTCGGTGGGGCCATAAAGGGGTAAAGCTGTTCTTGGTACAGAAGCAACCAAAAAAAGTGACGGAAAAGGGAGCAGATGGATGTGTTGAGTAGGAAGAGGTGTTTCTGTGGGGCTTGGTGATGTGCCCACCAAATGTTTGAACCTCATACTGCTCCCATCACCATGGTTAAAACCTGGGAGATTTTAAGGGACTGAGTGGTGCAAGGAAAGCCTCTCCCCTCTCTTTGGAAAGGTATCAGGCTGGTCCTTGGGTCTTTGTTTTTTCCTACTTCAGGGTGCTTTAGGCTTTATCACTGCTGGTAGATAAGCATCCCCTTTCTCCTCAGACGCCTGAGATTCCCAGGAGAGCTGGATCTCTTTTAGATGATGTTCCCTTGGCTGTGAAGTGGGTGGAGAGGGTGAAGCAGGTGGAAAGTGGTCTGTGGTGAGAGCCCAGGGGAGGGAGGACACCCAGTGCTCCCTTCTCTCCCAGCCCACTGCAGATGTGGCAGTGACAGCTGGCACACCACAAGCCCTGGGCCTGCACTCCAGGCTGGGCTGGCATGAGGCAGCTTTGAGCTGGCAGCCACAGAGCTCCTGCCCAAACAGGCCCGTTCTGAACCGGGGTCTCCATGAAAGGATGTTAATGTCACACCAGAGCTGGCTCCTTCCCGCCAATCTTCAAGGGCTGTGGGAGAGCTCAGCATCCATCTGGCCCCATCCCTGTTGGCAGATTCCTGACCTTCTCTAGGCTTCAGTGCCTCGTCCAGAAGAGCAGGATAATAGTCCTTCTCCAGTTCTGGCATCTCAGATAGCAAATACACACTTGGGTTGAGGCTGGCAGTGCAAACAGCAATGCTGGGTGATGTTTTTGCCATTCTCCTTCTGCACTTCCAGTCAATATTTAAGCTGCACTGTGGGGCACGTGTGTGTGTAATGGAGAGGGAAAGGGTGCTGATTTATTACTCTGCTGTGTGATTTCTGCTTTTTCTCCCAGCATCTTTTCTGTCAGGAGGGCTCCCTTTGTGCTGGTTTTAAGTAGAGAGCTCAGAGTGGAGAAAGGGAGGATTAGCAATTAAATACGCTCTGATGATGGCATGGTTGTGAAGGAGGGAGGAGGAAGGAATACTCCATAGTAATGTACTTTTGTTTCCTTTTTTCTTTGCTTGTAGGACAGAATCTGCCAAGGAATTGGTGTTTTGAAGAGTTTTACTGCGTCTAATCCTCGTTGCCTTGGGAATACAAACCTCTCTAATCATGTCGCCGGCCATGTGGAAATGGACTTGCCTGGTTTCTCACCTCCTGCTGTCCACCACAGTGTCACCTCTTGGCAGACAGCAGCCACCCCATCCAAAGAGGCCCTTCATCACCTTCACCGGGGAACAGGCAGAGGGAAACTTCAACCACTTGGTGGTGGACGAAAGAACTGGGCACATTTACTTGGGGGCTGTCAACAGGATCTACAAACTCTCCAGTGACCTGAAGGTCCTGGTGACCCACGAGACTGGTCCTGATGATGACAATCCCAAGTGCTATCCTCCCAGGATAGTCCAAACCTGCAACGAACCCTTGACGCCCACCAACAACATAAACAAAATGCTCCTCATAGACTACAAGGAGAACCGGTTGATAGCCTGTGGGAGTCTGTACCAGGGCATCTGCAAGCTCCTGAGGCTGGATGACCTCTTCAAGCTCGGAGAGCCCTTCCACAAGAAGGAGCATTACCTCTCTGGGGTGAACGAGAGTGGCTCTGTTTTTGGAGTCATTGTTTCTTACAGCAACATGGATGACAAGCTGTTCATCGCCACGGCCGTGGATGGCAAACCGGAATATTTCCCCACCATCTCCAGCAGAAAGCTCACCAAGAACTCTGAGGCTGATGGGATGTTTGCCTATGTCTTTCATGATGAGTTTGTGGCCTCTATGATCAAGATCCCCTCAGATACCTTTACCATCATCCCCGACTTCGACATCTACTACATCTATGGCTTCAGCAGCGGGAACTTTGTCTACTTCCTGACTCTGCAGCCTGAGATGATCTCCCCACCCGGCTCCACCACAAAGGAGCAGGTTTATACCTCCAAGCTGGTGCGGCTTTGTAAGGAGGACACGGCCTTTAACTCCTATGTGGAGGTGCCCATTGGCTGTGAGAAGAACGGGGTGGAATACCGATTGCTCCAGGCTGCCTACTTGTCCAAGGCTGGAGCCATCCTGGCCAGGTCTCTGGGTGTTGGCCCTGAGGATGATATCCTCTTCACAGTCTTCTCCAAGGGGCAGAAAAGGAAGATGAAGTCCTTGGATGAGTCTGCTCTTTGCATCTTTGTCCTGAAAAACATCAATGACCGCATCAAGGACAGGCTTCAGTCCTGCTACAGGGGAGAGGGGACATTAGATCTGGCCTGGCTCAAGGTCAAGGACATTCCCTGTAGCAGCGCGGTAAGTGAGGTCCCTGAGCACCCCACCTTGCCCTCCTCATGTATTAACAGGTCTTGTCTTCAGAAAACCAACCCTCTCAACCCTCAAAGCAGAGACCAAGGAACTGAGACTGCCTTGTCCCAGTCCTGGCTCTGCCTCCAGCTCACCACACCACCCAGTTTAACCAGTTCACACCCCAGTTAGCTCATGGACAAGCTGATGGAAGTATTGGCAGACATGCTGTGTTTGCTGATGAGCTAAACCAAGGGCCTTGGGATATTTAGGAGGAATCTGCCTGTTGTAGTTACTTTGTGGTGCAAATCACAGAGGTGAAATCGCTGAGACCCAAGTGCACTCTGCTCAAACCTAAACCAAAACAGGGCCTAGAGATGTCAGTGGCTTGTGCCAGTTTGTGTGCTGGTGTAATTTTGTTTCCCTGGGCCAGAGCTGGGGCAGGATTTATTCAGGGAACTTTATGAAGCCAGGGCTTCATTTCTTCCAGGACTGAGAAGCACTGGTCATTAACCATCAAAGCCCCTCGCCTTCCAGTCTCCAGCCAGCTCTGCACTGAGAAATTAAGGCCTGGCTGCAGATCAAGGATTAAACACTGCAAGATTTAAGGGCAGGACTGGGGAAGAGGCTGGTCTGTCTGACCTACAAATGGTCTGAAGAAATTGCCTCGGTTTATTCCGAGTGCCATTGCAGGAATGTGCACGGGGCTGGCTTTGATAGCAGGCACAGACATGGGCATTACAGCCGGCACCGCACCCGGGGCTGCAGGAGCCGCTTCCCCGGGCTTTGATTCCCATCCTTAATTAGCTCTTTCAAGTGAGAGGCGAGTTTGAGTCTGAGCAAAGGGAATAGGGAGAAACGCCAGAGTGCTTTCCTGCCCCTAATCTCCAGGCAGGCAGTGCTCAGGATATGGGATTGCTCCTTTGTGCTCAAGCCTTGTTTGCTGGGGGATTCTTCTGATGCTCCTTGTCGGGACAAGGACGAACCACGAGGAATGTGGAGGGGAGTCTCATTGCAAGGACACTGATCCTGCCTTACCCTGCCCTAATTCCCCTTTACACCCCTCAGTGTCCTTGCTTGACCTTGCCTTGCTCTCATTCTCCCACACTGAAGGGACAAGTCCTTGATTTTAGTTGGGATCTCTTCTGCCTAGACCCACAAAGCTCCCCGTGGAGCTTTGCACAGGAGAAAGGCTGTGCCCAAATCTGGCTTTGATTTTTTTGTTTAGCCGCAAGGCCTGTGCACATTCAAAGAGCTGCCTTTAGATTTAAGCTGGGAGCTTCCCACTGGAGTTTCTTTGCTGGGCTCTTAAGCCTCTCCATGCATTTGCATATTTGCTCTGCTTGTGCTCCACACTAACGTTTGCAGTGCTGGACCTCTCCAATTAGGAAGTTTGAAACCTCTCAGTCCTGCCTTCTGTAGCTTTAGACAGGAGCAAAAAAAGCCAGCAGCTTTCTTGTATCCCATGGGGTGAGTCCCAAGCCAAGAAAACTGATGTCAGACTGAGTAAGGACAGGACTGCAGAGGCTGGAGAGAGGGCACGGTGGGGAAAAGTGTTAGAGCATATTTATGAGTGTGCGTCTTCACTGTGAATCAGAGACACGGCAAAAGAACCTGGAGATGCTTGAATTCAAAGCAGGAAGTCTGAAGAGTGTAACTAAGGAGGCTGTCCTCTCCTTAAATGAGCCTACTTAGAGCTGCTGGCAAGCCCTGCCTGAGATCAGCTGTGCTGCCTGAGGGAAGAGGTATTAGTGACTTGGCTGCTGAAAGGGGTTGCAGAATCCAGCCACTAAGCTTGGAAAATATTTGATGGTTGGTGAAGTATTTTGGAGGCTGGATGTGTGTCTGTGAGAGCCTGGTCTCCTCTGCTGAGGTCCTGCTTGCCAGCCAAGCCCCAGCACTGCTGCTCTGCCACTTAGCACATGTGTTAGAGGCAGCTCTAAAAACAATTACAAAGACATCAGTGAGCCTTTCCCCGGGTTTGTGTGGATGGCAAATGTTTCTCTGCTGGTGCAAACAGAGGTTTAACCTGCCTAAGGTCCAGGCTGGAACTGAACTTCAGCTGTGCTGCCCTGCCTTCAGCAGCTGAAATCCTATGTGAGAACAGGTCCAGCTGATGTGCTGGGCACTGAGCATTTCAAAGTGACAGAGGAGAGACTTGGATTAGGTGTTAGGGAGAAATTCTTTATACAGAGGGTAGTGAGGCATTGGAACAGCTTGTCCAGAGAAGCTGTGGCTGCCCCTGGATCCCTGGAAGTGCCCATGGCCAGGTTGGACATGGGAGCTTGGAGCAGCCTGGGATAGTGGAAGGTGTTGTCACAGGATAATCTTTAAGATCCTTTTCAACCCATCATTCTGTGATTCTTTGTGGTATTAACTTTAGGATTGAGGAGCTGGGTTCACTGCACTGTCCTTGCCTATCAGGTCTGGCTTTTAGTAACAAATATCCTTCTAATATTTCCAGTATTTCTAACAGGGCAATTCCTGACTCTAAGGGGATCCACATGACAGGATGTGTCTACATGACAGGACACTTCTGCTCCTGCCTTGATGCAATCCTTGCTCAAGGCCATTTCAGGGCAAGAGAAATCTGATGGAGATCATTCCCAGCACTCTCCTAACCTGCAAATGTGCACACAAATAATTCCAGGGATGCAGGGGAGCAGTGTTCTGACCCCCTGCAGCAAAGTCTGTGGCTCCTCTGGTCAGACAGCTTGGTTACAGCTGGAGCTGAGAGACCTGAGGTCAGGAAAGAGCTTGGCTGGACAAACTTTGTCTCATGGTCAGTACTCAGCAGGAGGCATTGGGTCCCCTGCAGGGTTGGATGTCCTGGAGACTTGTCCCAGTCTGGTTTGCAAAGGTCAAGGCAAAGACAAAAGCAAAAAAGCTCGATGTGACAAGCCTGTGACTGCCCCATGCCAAGTGCCTGCTGTAGATGTCAGCAGTGTGGTAGCAGAATTTCTAGAGTGGGAGAGGTGAAGGTCCAGAGATGAATGGAGAATCCTCAATGTTCATTCCTCTCCCATCCCTGTGTTACAGCTGTCCTCCCATTCATCTTCAGCATAAATCAGAAAAAAAATGATAGATTTTTATGTCTGGGCCGTTGATTTGCAAATTGGTGAAGTTCACTCAGGTGATGAATGGTCTCAGGTAATACCTCTCTGCAAAAGCAGGATAATAGCTTATATTTAAGCAGCACACTTGACCCCAAATGCTTAGAAATTCACATAATCAGAGAAAAATGAGGCTGGGAAAAAAGGATTCTTATGAGGTCATCTGATTTGCCCTGCTGCCCTACTTATAACGCTTCTGACAGATGTTTGTCTCACCTGTTCTTAACCTCTGGCTATGGAGATTCCTCTCTCTCCCTAAAATCTGTCTGTGCTGTGAGGAAGCTTTCGCTCATGTTGAATCTAAATCTCCTCTCTGGATTCCGAAGCCATTCCTGCTTATACAGTCAGAGGGCACCTTCAAACCCTTTGGCTCTGTGGACATGCAGGGTGTTGGCAAAGGCAGGGCTGCGCTGGAGGGGAGAAAATAGGCTTCTTAGAACAGAAAACCAGCTTCATGTTGGGTAAAGAAGGCTGTGGTTTCAGTGTCCTTCATAAACTTTGAAACTGAGCAGCCTGATCTAGTGGAACTTATCCCTGCTCATGGCAGGAGGCTGGAATAGATGAACTTTTAAGGCTCCTTCCAACCATTCTGTGGTTCTGTGACACTGTTGGAAAATGCTGGATTTCTTTAAAAAAGAAAAAAAAAAAAGGCAGTTTGAGAGGAGGATGGAGATACAAGTGTGCCATTTCTGTACAGGAAGTGATCATTGGGGGATTTGTTGATTGTCATTACAATGAAATAAGATGAATGGGTGCATTTTGAAGCCTGGTGAGAGTTCTATTCCTGGGATGCTCAGCAGAGGAGGCAGGGGAGCCTTCCCCTCCACCCTGGGGACCAGGCAGGTGAGCTGCTGTGAGACAAAAAGCGTGGATGAAGAAGAGGAGGGTGCTGGAAACTGACCCCAAAGCAGCCTGAGGGTGTCAGGGCTGTGGGGAGACGGAGAGGAGCAGGGATTCTGATGGAACTTTGGCTGGCAATGAAGTACCAAACCTGGGGTGCTGCTGCATGTGGCCCTGGCTGTCAGCTCAGGAGCTGCTCACATCCCAGGGCTGCTCTCCTGGGAGATCCTGGCTTCCTCCTCAGCCTGATCTGCCTCCCAACCTAGGAGACTCCAGTCCCTGCCATGAAAAGGTGTCACCTCCATCACTGCAGCTTCTACCAGATATGCAGCACCAATATCTATCCAAGATAATCAAAGTGTCAGTCCCCAGCTCCCGCCTGGCTTCTGCCTTTTGCTGGTATTTTCTTTTCCTTTTGGCAGGAAATGGGGTTTGACTGTTTAAATTGCTGTATTCAGTCTCTTCCTGTTTTTCATGGCAGCGCTGTCACTTGGGGGAGAACAGAAATGTTTTCAAAGCTGACCAGCCAACAAAAGGCCCTGTGTGAAGAGCTGGGCAATATTTTCCCAACACTTTGTTACCAGAAGTGGATGTTTGGGTCCCAAGCCATTGTCTGACGAGTGACTTGGCTGTAAAGGCCTCTTTGCAGATGCTGCTGGTGAAATCTCTGAGAGTCCTGCATCATCTCCATGCATTTTTTCCTCAAGTGGGCTCTTCTCTCCTGCTCTCTCCTGCTCTCCCTTCATCCCCTGCCCATCCCTGATGCCCATCAAGCAAGCACTGCTGTTGTCACAGGGTTTGACTGGATTCAGGAGGAGTCTGTGGATGAGTCCTTCCATGCTGGGTGTGTTTGGAGGCCAGCTGGGTGCACATTTTCCTTTGGCAGAGTAGGGATGAACCCTGCCTGGTCCTCGGGGATGACCCTTGGGCTCCCTCCTGCTCAGTCCCACCAGGTTAGAAAGGGCCATTTTCAGCTCAGGTGGTGGAAGGATTTGTGTGTATGGTATGGGACAGTCAGCTTGACTCCTGGGAAGGGCAGAGATGTCCAACATTTTGCAGCCTATTTCATATTCCTCTTCCTCCCAGGGCCTCTGTTGGTAATCAGTGGTGTTAACAGGTAGGGCCAAGATTTTCCAGCCTATTTCATATTCCTCTACCTTCCAGGCTTCATCATCCCAGGTGTTAACAGGAGACAGAGCACCCCTGAGACACCAGGATGGGGAGCAGCAGGAGGCTGTTTTACAGGGGGGTTGGCTAAGGCACAAAACCACAATTTGTAGCCCAGGGACTCCTGGATCTTAGTGTGGTGCCCATCTGTTCCAGGAGCAGGAGGGAATATCTTCCTTGCTCTTACATTCCTCTCTGGCATGGTGGGTAGAAGAACAGGGTCATTTAGAAAGAAGGACCAGCTGGAGCTGCTGGAAAGAAGGGGTGTTTTGAGGGAAAAAAAATCACTTTACAGGCAAAAAAGCAGGAGTTGTCAGCCCTATCTATCATTTCTCCCATTTTCCCTTAAAAGTGAAAGGCTGGGGAAAAGGGAGTTTTATCTTTTGCTTAGTCCAGGCAATGCAGGTGCTTTGGCATTTTGCACACCCAGCCCTGCCCATTTCTCCTGGCTGGATGGGTGAGTACGTGAGCCTGACTCGTTCCCAGGGGAATGGATCAATCACAGGGATGAGTTATCAGTTTCATTTTACCTCATAATGTCCCTCTTTGCCAGCTGGGCTATCCTAAGTAAATCCCTGTGTGTGTCAGTGCCACTGGTGCTTGCACAACAGCACTTTTTACTCATCCCAGCTGGACAGACCATGCACAAGTTTTGTGTTCATGTCTTTAGTCCAGATTTTACAGGCTGGTGTTTCTGATTCAAAGGCTTTATGGACAGCCGAGGTCAGTTCTTGGTCAATTTTTAACAGGGCTTTCTTCTTCTTCCTCTGAAAATGCAAATAAGAGCAGGAAACCCCCGCAAAAAAACTCCAATGTTCAGACTTTGGAAGGGCAGTACCCTCAGAAATGCTGTAATGCCTCTCTGGGAATGCTGACTGGAGACTGGGAGCCGGAGCAAACAGGCTGGTGGCTGCCAGATCTGTGTTTGTGCACTTGGTGACATCGGTTTGTGTTGGATGGCGTGCGCGGCGTCTGCGCGCGTTGGCCCAGGGACCCGCCGGGCCCAGCCGCTGTGATAAGGGGTGACAAGTGTCCTCCTGCTGACACTGGGGGCTGGAGAGGACGGAATCTGAGCTGGGGAGGAAGAGGGACACTGGGCTCTGGCTCAGGGTTTCTGCAGCCGGGCCCTGTGGTTTGCAAATCTCCCCCTGCACCTTCCGCCTCCAGCAGGCCTGAGCGACACCTCCCCTGCAAAGCTGGCTCTGCTCCAGGGTGGAAAACACTTCCACAGAGAGAAATTCCATGTTATCTCCCCACTGAGGCAGCTCAGGGGGCTCTCTCCAGGGACACAGCTGGTATTTCTCCTGGTTGTGGTCAGTGGTGGACGTGGCCAGAGATGTTGGGGGCCGTGCTCCCCGGGCTAATGGAAAGCAATTGAGTTTGTGTCTCCAGTAAGGTCCTGGCCCCTCTGAACTGGGATTGAGAAATTCTCCCTGCTGCTTTCTCTGTGAGGTGAGCCCAGGCAGCACATGGATTTATCATCTCTTTTCCCTGGGTGATGGTTCTCCCTCCCAGGTGCCACCTCTCTTCTTTCAGCCAGCAGGGATAAGGACAGGTCCCTGCCTCTGCAAAGTGCTCTGCACTCCAGGCAGAGAAAAAAAAGTGGCTTTTGATGCTCTGAGGGAGAGCAAAACAAAAACTCTTAATCCCCTATATCAACAGAAGCTTTCATTTAAGGACTGTAAGCCAGGGCCTAATTGCGTGGAGAGGATGATTGCGTTTGAGATATTAAGTAGGTTTCTCAGTATTAAACACCTGTCCTTGAAAGGATACTGCGTGACCAACGAATGCAGAAATAATTCTGGCAGTATTAATTACCTTCACCCTGAAACCTCTCCTTCCCAAATCCTCATTGTCCTGGGGGAGAAAAAACCCCAGACATGCATTGGAAACAACCTTCTCAAAAATATTTATTTCCTTCCAAAGCATAAAACAGGAGGAAACCCTTTGCCTTTAAGTGGCTGGGTGCCAAACCCTCTCACAGAGCTGTTCTCTCACGTCTGAGTGACCCCGCTCACACAAAATGTTCATTGAGGGCAGAGCAGGACCCAAGGCTGCAGAGTGTTGTGTCTGAGATATTCCAGGCACAGCTCCCTCCCCCACCATCCATCCCATCCCTGCTCCAGTTGGCTCTGCCCGAGCAGCTCAGCATCACCCCAGGTCCTGCTGGTCCCCTCGTGTGCAGGTGAGCAAAGTGCCAGACTCTCCGTCCCTGCCCGCGCCATCTCCCCGCGCTCCTTGCCACACGGACAATTAGATTTATTTCTGGGAAATGCTCTTTGCTGCTTCCCCTGCCAGCAACCCAGGCTGTTTTCTTCTGTGGTCGAGCCCTGCGGTCGCCTGTGGCTCAGCTTTGCATTTTTGGAGGTCTCCACATGATCTCCTCACATTCTCTTCCGCGCCAGGAGATCGGCGACTTCGCGAACCTGACCTCGCGTTGCCTCGCCAGGAGGTCGCCTGGCAGGCCAAGGAGAATGCTTGTGCAAGAGGGTTTTTTTTTTTTAAATTAAAAAGGAAAAAAGAAAAAGAAAAAAAAAATAAGGCAGAAAGCAAACCTCAGATGTCCTGGAAGAGCCAGAAGCAAAATGACTCCAGCTCCCTTGGCGAGGCTGATGCTATTTAAAGCAGCCGGAGCAGGGGAGGTTGTACAATGCCCATTCTGTTGAGGAGGGGGTTGAGGGGGTGCTGGATACAGCTTTGCTCTCTGGGATAAATCCTGCACAGACCCTTCCTCCCTCGCCTGATGCCAGTGGAGCTGTTGGGGTGAAACACAGTGCAGGGTCTGTCTCAGAACTTGGAGGCTCAGTGAAGATATTCAGCCTCTGGGAGCGATCTAATGCACGTGTCTATTTATTTATTATATCTATTTATGCCAGGAGTATAAGAGAAGACTTATTTATTTTTCCCTCCCTGAAATTTCTCTGTTTATCCAAATTGCTTGGATGGGTCTCTATTGTACCTGGGAGGATAGCACAGATATTGGAAGACTGGGTAGTGTAGAGATGGAGATGAAAAAATCTGTTTTACTGACAGAAAGATGCCTGAATCACATCTGACTCTATTCCTGCCCCAGACACTCCCAGCCTGGCACCTGCATGGCTTTGCTGTGTCAGCATATAGTTTTTGCTCTAAGTTTGTTTGAGAAGCATTTTATTAGGAATGGGACAATCTTTGGGTAACCTGGCAACAAATTTAGGACAAAATTTGTTTGCAGAGCCAGCGCAGACCTGGTTGTGCAGCTGTATCCAGGTTCAGGATGGAGCTGGAGTTCTATCCCTGGAAGTGTTCAAGCTTGGATGAGGCTTTGAACAACCTGATCCAGTGAGAAGTGTCCCTCCCCATGGCACAGGGTGAGGCTGACTGGTCTTTAAGTCCCTTTTCAAGCCAAACCATTCTATGATTCTATATTTAAAGAAATACTCAACACTAGGAAAGGCAAGACACCCAGACAGGACAGGAACTAAATGGTAAAGACAGAGTTTCCTCTCTTTCCTCCATGCAGCACTGGGAGCTCTTGTAGCTGATGGAACATGTGGGTGACATTAGATCCGTAGGAACAACATTGCATTTCCCCGTTTCAATGTCATTACCCCGTCGTTGTCAATGATCCAAAATATAATAGGATTTGTACAGCTGATTTATCCTGTAAACAAGCAATATTAGCCAGGCACGTATTTAGACAAGGAGAGAGAGAGTGGGAGAGGCAGAGTGAGGGAAATGCAGCAGGGAATAATAAAAATTCACTCCTCCTAATGAGGGAATGACCCAGCACTCTTGGGTTGGGGCTGTTGCTCGGGATCCCACGCCAGGAAACACAGGCCATGACTGTGATGGGTCCCTGCTCCCAGCGCTGGCTGCAGCCTCCCAGTTGCTCAGTCCTGCTTTCAGGAGCAGTTGGAGCTTCAGTGAATTTACACTGCCTGGTACCAACGCTCTGAATTCCTCAAGCACCGAGATCTGCAAAGATAAGCGGCTGCAAGCGGGAGATTTCCCCTTTCAGGGCTCGAGTGCTTTAGTTTGTTGTTTAAACTGATAACCAGGCTTCTTTAAATTCATCTTCTGTGAGATGATGGGACCAGACACATCTTGATTCTCCCTGATACAGATGCCAGCCCTGGATCTCAACTCTGCATTATTTGTTGGGCAAGCCAAGCTCTCGCCACTTCCCGGTGCTGAAGAGCAGCAGCACATACATCTCACTCATTACAGCACTTAAATCACCTTTGCAGGACCGTGGTGAGGCTTAATTAATGCTTTTAAGAGGCTCAGGGCTCTCGGGGTGAAGGTGTTGCCTGCATGCAAAGCAGCCTTGTTGTTTCATTTCTGCAGCGCTGTTGGCGCGGGTGGCACTTTGCAGCCCAAATGATGATTTTTTTTTTTTCCTGTGTAACAAAATAATAATTATAGCAATTGTGATGCAGTGAATTGCTGGTGGTGCCATCAAAGGGAGGCAGCCAGACTTTATCTGACCAGGTGCTGGTGTGCACTCAGTAGGAATGAGAAGGCTGATCAGGGAAATGTGGCATCCTTCAGGATAAAATGCAGCACCTTCTCTCAAAGGTGTCTTTCTGCTTACAGAAAAACCCCTTTTCACCAAAGATTTCCTCTCTCTGGGACTTGTTCTCACTGTCTCAGCTACAGCAGCACCAGAGAATATCATGCTGCTGTGTTTCAGGTGTGTAACAGAGCTTTGCTGCTGCAATAAGTTCTTACAGAAGAGCTCTAGCAGCTTATTTGATCAATACTTCCCTTTTGAAAAATCCCTAAATGCTTATTTACCCAACAGTCCATGGCAGTTTCAAAGGCAGAGTCTCCACACTCAGTAATCTCTCTTTTTTTATTTTTTTTTGGGGTGTGAAAAATTTTAAGTGAATTTTTCAAAGCCCTGATCTGAGAGCCACAGAGATTATATTCCTCTGTTTATCCTTCAGCGCCTCATCCTTATGATCCTCTGAGCCAGCAAGGGGAAGTTTATGGGACCACAGGAAAGCTCAGCTTCCTTTTACACCTTTTACAGTCACACTTGCTGCTCTCCAGGTCACATCCATCCTTCTGGCTTGTGGGAATGAAGCTCAGTGACCACACAGCTTTGGGGTGTGATTTTCACCCCGCCTGCTCGGCTAGGAACTGTGATGCTGGAAATTCTCCCAAGAGGTGGAAACGCAATATGCAAAAGGGAGATTTGGCTGACACGCTGATGTTTGGGATTTGGAAGGGGAAGATCTCCGTGAATGGAATGTTTTATAATCTCGGTCTGCATTGCTGCTGGAGGTACTGCCCCTTCTCTGGGCCTGCATCAGACTTTTGGGGTCTAACCAAGGCACTGGAAATACCACTTAAATCACAGTTAGATTTTTCTTCATGGGGAGATGAACAATTTCCCTCAAATCACAACATCATAGAATTGTTAGGTTGGGAAGGACCTTAAAACTCATCCAGTTTCACCCCCCTGCCATGGACAGGGGACACCTCCCATTGGATCAGGCTGTTCAGAGCCCACAACAGCCCAGGGCTGCTTCCACAGCAGTCCCAGCAAAAGTGGGAACCAGAGATGAAGAATAAACAGAAAAATCTTTGTAATTGCATCACCGTGGCTGTGACAGGGCCAGCAGATGCTGAAAATAGGACTCTGCATCTTCACAAAAAGTAAGGAAAGCAAACTTGGTGCCAGAATTGCTTAAATTTTGTGGTATTGGGCTCTAAAAAAATTGTAGGGGCTCACCAATGGATTTAGCTTGTGCACGTCTTTGGGCACTGTAATCTCTGACAGAAAGTCAGGACTTGGAGGATGCTAAATTTATAGCACAAATTTAGAGCACCATTCCTTTTATCCAGAATTACTGATAATCACCCAGCTCTGCTGGGTAAAAGGTCTGAAGACTGAAGGAACCTGTTGCTTTCTGCAAGAAAGTCAGCCTCCTCTTCAGGAAATTGCAAATTTTACGACGTGGAGGAACATGGTGTAGACTGTTGGGAAGCCTTACACTCACAGCAGAGCAGGAACATAAATGCAGGCATAAAAAGTCTGTACTCCATTAAGATTCTGCAGCACTCTGGAAACTTGACACCAGTCCTTGAACTGATGCTTAAACTACAGACCTAAAAACCAAACGCCTGTACCAGTTCTAGTCAATTTGAGTAACTTTCCCTCTTGTTCTTGCGTTCCTGAATTGTGTCTGAATGAAAACCTCTCAGCATAGTGGGTGCAATTTCCCTGTAATTGGTAAAGTTACTGTAACTGCACTGTCATTTGTATATGGTGACATGTAATTGCACAGTAACCACTGCTGTGGGTGCACAAGTGAAAAGCAGCGTGCAATTAAAATGTATTTCCAAATGCTGGCTCTTTATCCAGCTTCTATTATATCATAGAGCACCCTGGGGAAATGGGGATGGGTATTTTTGGATGTCGTTAGACTCCAGACCGACTGCTGAAGAAGGGTTGGTGATCTCTGCTATCTTTGGTCGCTCCCCATCTCTTTGTCCACAAAAAAATGACAAAAAATCATTTGCAGATGACAAAGATCTACAACTGGGGAAACCTGCATCCTTTTCCTGACCCCCTGTCAGGAATGCCTGGGATGGGGAGGGCAGTGACAGGCATCAAATTCCGGGAATGATGTGGCAGGAGGGGAAAACCGGAGGGGCCGTGTCCATCGTGCGCTGGGATTTCAGAGCTCGGCACAGCAGCAGGATGAAACGTGATGGTTCTGCTGAAGTTCTGCGGGGAGAAAGGGCAGGTGAACCTAAATCCATTGATTTCACAGGAGGCAGCATGGCCAGGTGCAGAGATACTGCAGGAGGTCAGAGGGAGAGTCAGTCCAGCTTCAGGAATGCCAAGAACTAATGCTGTGGGCAGGGCAGAGCAGCGTCCAACCAGGAGCTCACCTTGCACTCAAACCATGCTCTAACCATCAGGAGAATGTGCACAGGCAAACAGGAGAAGCACAAGCCTTGGGTACCATCCTGCTGCTGTTGGAAGTCTTGTGTTTTTCAGGGAGATGCTTTCCACTATTTCCAGCTCCACTGTGTGGGGATTTATGGTTCACCCCTGCTTCAGATGACCCAGACCCTAAATTTCTTAGCTTGTGCCTCTTCAGATACTGTGAAGTTCTTGCTGAGAGGTTTTTCTGTGTCTTCCATCTCTCTAGATTCTTAAATATCCTACTGAGTGGATGTGTGACCACCCTCACTCAGCCCTTGCAGCCAGGCAGGGAAGGAGATCTTGCAGTCAGGTGGTGGAAAAGACCTTGGATGTCTCCTTGCAAAGACTCAAATGCCTGTAACTGTTGATTTCTTACTGCTGTTGGCTCCCTGGCCCTGCTGGCAGCACAGACATCCATTAACGTGTGTTCCCTCCATCCTCTGCATCAGCCAAGCCCGAGATAACAGGAGAGAGGAGCCAAGTACCTGCCACCACATGAAGACAGGGCTGTTAGGTATTAGCTGCAAATCAAAGGCAAGACTTGGCCACTGGGACAGCCTTTATCCCTGGTGAGTCTGTGGAATTGTGTTGGAGCCTGCTGAGATATCTGGGGAAAAAAGGCTCTGGTGCTTTGATTGAGGAGGAAGATTCTGCTGGAGTGAAAGCAAGGAGGAGTGAGGGGTGGCTAATCCTTTATCGAGGCTCTTCCCCAAATGTGGATTAGGCTGTGTTTGATTATCAGGGGCTGTCTCAGAGGCAAATAGTGAAAGCAGATGTTTAAGGGACAATTGGAGCACTGTTTGCCCATGTCCCCTGATATTTAGTGCTTCTGCCACTCCTGCGATGCCAGCGTGCTCGCTCCTGCTGGGAACGAGATGAGGACAGGGAAGGAGGTGATGTAATCAGATCTCTAACCCTTCTGCTGAATTTGGGGGTTTTGGGGACTCAGCAAATCCCTCCAGGACTGAGCCAGTACCAGCCTTGTAAACCCATCCTCTCCAGGAGGGCTTGGACGTGTTAATTATTTATTTGATAGGTTTAATCCTGGAGGAGGCAAACGCCTGCCAGAATCCAGTAATTCAGGGCCATTCTTGCACAGCCTTCCTGTTCCAGTGGTGACTGTGACATTTGGCTGCAGATGAAACCCTGGTTGGTGGCACAGGGAAAGGTGGCAGGAGGAGAGCACTACCAGGTAGAGAAGCAGCTGGTAGGACTGGGGAGGGTATTTGTGCCCTGGGAGCTGCCAGTCTGTCTCAGATGAAGATATTTTGGATGTGCAGAGCACTTTATAAAACTGTGCTCCTCAGTTTCCCTGGGGCAGGGTGCTGGTGAGGAATACTCCCGCATTTGCAAGCGGGAATTCGGTGTGGGGTGATGAAATGATTGATTCCAGCCCAACATTCCAACTGCAGGCCCTGTTTCCTTCCAAGTTACCTGCTGGCTGTGACTTTCTGGGTTGGATTTTAACTGCTCAGGATGTGAGAATTGCTGATATTATTCCCACCTCTTTAGACCTTCGCTTTGCCTCTCTCCCTGCCAACCCAGCCACTGTGGCAGCAGCCTTAGAAGTGAATTCATGCCCTCACCTCCTCCTTCATTCTGGAAAGTCGTTAACATGAAATTGCCAGGCAGAGAAGCTCCAGAGAGTTTAACGTGGCTACTTTATATTGCTGCTAGGAGTGTCTGGAATTGAAAATAAACCTGTGCTTGCAACTCCTGACCCTTTCATCATAAATCCAAACTTCCTTACGTGTCTCTCTTTGCTGCAGAAGATGACTGTATTTCTGTCTCTACAAAGGCCTGTGTGCAGCTGAGAGCCACAGCTGTGCAGGAGCCCGGTGGTGTTTATTTGTAGGGTTTTGCTTGCTGGCGTTTTTTTGGCAGATGATCCCCAGAGGAAATAACCCAAATACATTAAATGGAAATAGTTTTCGTGTGGCGTGTGGCTTGCTGGCCTTGCTCCTGCTCCTGGGGGAGGGTTGTCCACATGGCAAACCACAACGCTGTGATTGCTCCTCTGGCACCCAACCAGCAGCACGTGAGTGGACACACAGTTCTAGAATAGTTTGGGTTGAAAGTCACCTAAAGGCCATCAAATTTCACCCCCTGCCATGGGCAGGGACACCTGCTGCTATCTCAGGTTGGTCCTGTCCAACCTGACCTTGGACACTTCTGGGGATCCAGGGGCAGCCACAGCTTCTCTGGGCACCCTGTGCCAGGGCCTCCCCACCCTCATCATAAACAATTTTAAATCTTTAAATCTAGTGTGACTCTACCTTCTTTAAAAAATCTGCCTCCCTATTTCTGTGTAAGTTCGTGTTCTTCTGTAAATATTATCAGGGGGAAAAAAAATGAAATAAATAGTCTTGAATTTAATTTTGTGTCTGTGTGGGATTATCAGCCCCATTAAGGGTAAGTCTGAGCTCAGCTGGAGCCCTATCAGGTGGAGGAGGCAATTAGATTAATAAAATTTCAACAGGTTGGAGGCAGGCTGCAAATCAGCCACAGGTGTTTGTGCTGAATGCTGTGATTTCGGGGGCTGTGTCCTCCCAGGCTCCTACCTGGGATGGGAGGGTCTGGATCACGTAGGAAGGCAGCCAGAGGAGTGCATGGATCCTTTCCACACAAAAGTGGAAATATTGGATGTGGAAAAGTGGAGTGGTTGGATTTGGCTGTGCTCCTCCAAGAAGGATGCCTCTGACTGTGCCAGCTCTGCTGCATTCATCTCCTTTAATCTCATGTCAGAATAATTTTGTCTGGTTTGGGATGGAGCTTTGTACCCTGCACCTTAGGTAAGATGTCTGCTGGCACTATGAAGCTTTTCATCGTCTAGGTGGTGAGGAAAGCTGTCCTGTTCTCCTTGAAAACTTTCCTCCCTTTCCCTTCTTTCTGCCCTTCGGAGATTTTTGCTCTCAGGCTGAAGTGATTCTTTTCAGCTCCTCAGGTCATTAGAGTGAGCACTTAGGCAGTTTGAAACACAAATTGTGCTCATCTCAGAGCTTAAGTGTTTCTGGTCAAATTTGACCCGACTTGAAGACTTGGATTCTTGGATCTTGCATCCACAGGACAGCTCAGGTTGGAAGGACATCAAGGGCCATACACTGGGCTGAAAGGATTGTATTTAGGCTGAGGGGATCATCTGGAGTAGTTTCGTGGTCACCTGGCTCTGTTGGAAAGTGCATTTCCAGTTTGGTTGGGCGGTTCCTTCTCTGACACACCTCCTTTACTCTGATGATTATGGATTTCCATGTACCCGAGCTGGGTTGCAGATTTATCTTGGACTTTTTGCTGATGTTTTGGACTAGCAGCATCCTGCCTGCTGCTGCTGGAGGCTCCTGATCTGCTCCCTAATTGCTCTTTGAGCCGGTGTTTTAGCTCTGCTAAAAAGGGCAGTCCACAAACACTAATGACTCCTGCAGGCCAAAGCTCAGGCTAGCTGATCCCTCCTAATGGCTCTTTGAATTCCTCCTAGGTTTTATGTATTTATAAACACATTTAGGACACATTATTCTTCTATTCAGCAAAACCATCTGTAATTATTGCCCGTAATTGCTGGGTGAGGATAAAATGAATCAGCTATCAGGCTTTTACTGCTCGTGAACTCAAGCAGGGAGCATCACTTTTTTTTTTAGTCGTGTTTCCAGGAAGATGTGAGTTTAGTGAAAGAAAATTGTCATGGTCCTTTAGTACTGATATATCAAAACTAGGCAGCCTTGCTGTACAGTTAATTATTGCTTTTCCGGGCCTTAGTGCAGCAAAACATTTTAAGTGGATGCTTAACTTGAAATCTGTAAGTGGCCCCAGAGAAATTAATAAAGTCCAACTGCTCTGGCAGTTGTGTGCTGGGATATTTGGAGTTTCATTTGATTTTTTCTGTGGAGATCTGTGACATGTATTAGCTTCACCTGCCTTGATGATGCCTGAAGGTGGAAAAGCTGCTTGTGCCGTGTTCCTGCTGTGTTTCTGGGACTCCCCGAAGCCCAAAGAAACACCCTTAGGGGATAATTGGACATTGCATTCATTTAAATGAAAGGATCCCGGTGGAGCGTCTATCTGGTGAAAACGCTGTTGAGCTCGAATGCAGTGGGTGTTGGAGCTCAGGCAGCAGTGTCGATGGATAGGGGAATTCTCTGGTTGTTTGGAGTTCACGGATAACTCCAAGAAAAGCTGGAAAGCCCCCGTGTTAGCTGTGGAAGCTTCCTGCCTCTTCAAAGAACTCCAGGGAACTGCAGCATCCCAGTAAGAGGGAAAATCACAGAATGGTTTGGATTGGAAGGCGCCTTAAAGGAAGATGGGTGCTAATGTCCTTAGAAACAACTCGATGGGTGAGGAGTCTTTAGGAGGAATGGGTGTTAATGTCTCTGAAATGGGGCTAAATGTCTCTACCAGCCGCAATCCCAACAATTTCCTTACAAAACCCGGGAGCTTGAACTACGGTTTGAGCTCCTGAGCTTTAGGGTTGGACAAAAGTGTCCGGACAAAGGCAGAGCCCACATTGGATCGGCAGAAGCCAGGCAGAACTGCTGAGATTTGGGGGGAAATGATAGGTTTAAGGGGCGATATGTGGTAGGTGGGTGAGTTTAGGATCAAAGAGGCTGCGTCCTCTAAAACCTGGAGAGGGAAATCCCATGGGGGTATGCCTCTGTGGACTCTCCCTTTATTCAAATGAAATTGCAGGGCTCCTGTCTCCTTTCTGGACACTGGCTTTTCACAGTGTGTTTTTCACCACACCATCCAGTCCCACCCCCTGCCATGGGCAGGGACACCTCCCACTATCCCAGGCTGCTCCAAGCCCTGTCCAGCCTGGCCTTGGACATTTTCCAGGGATCCAGGGGCAGCCACAGCTTCTCTGGACCGTGTGTGCCAGGGCCTCACCACCCTCACAGCCAAAAATTTCTCCCCAGCTAACACTGCCCTCTGAAGCAATTACCTCTTGTTGTGTCCATCCCTTGTCCCAAGTTCAGCTCTCTTGGAGCCTCCTGAGGTACTGGAAAGGGCTTTAAGTTTGTGGTATTTACTTCCTACCATGATCCCTTCTGCAGATTTGGCCTGGGCTGACCATCACTTGCTCAGACAATGCCCGGACGCTCCTTGGAGGATGATAATTTCCAAGATGTAACATAAACAACCTGACTGAGTTCAGAATTAGGAGAGAAATGGTTATTTATGGTTCATAATTGTGGTCCTCACTGTTAGATCTCAGGTCCAGACTGTTTTATTAGCCAGTGCAGATTTAGCTCAGTGGTTCTTACTCTGGAATTATTTTTTTTTTTCCGGACAGAACTTGGGTATGTTTATGACATTTTCAGCAGATTTTCACTTGATTGGTGAGTCTTGACTGGTAGAACTGACTGGTAAAGCAGTAGGAAAAAGGCTTAATATAATGTATCCTGCTGGGCTGTCATTCAAGAGAACCAACTTTCCAGTTCTCCTTCTGGCTGTAACTCATTGAACAACTTTAGAGAGCTTTTTATTTTTTCCACCTCTTTCTCCAGTTCTCCCTGATTTTTGTCAGCCTGCATAAATTACAGGCACGTTATGCAATGCATGGATACATCCCAAATGGCTAAAAAACTGGTGACTTCAGCTCTTTACCCCTTTTTTCTTTCTTTCCTTGCAGCTGTTAACAATTGATGACAATTTCTGTGGCCTGGATATGAATGCCCCCTTGGGAGTATCATCCATGGTGAGAGGGCTCCCCATTTTCACCGAGGATGGGGACAGGATGACCTCGGTGATCGCCTACGTCTACAAGAACCACTCCCTGGCTTTTGTGGGCACCAAGAGTGGGAAGCTCAAGAAGGTAAGACCCACGTGGTTCTCTAACTCAGATTTTCATATTTTTATGGTGATTTAAGTGTTGCGTCGAGCGTGAGCACAGTCCTTATCCTAAGGTGCTGCTGTTTTGAGGATAAAAAATGGTTTGGTTGGCAAAAAAACCCTGTGTTTCAGCCTCAAGGGATAGAGATGATCTGAGAAAGGATAAAATCCTTCTTCCAAATGGTTATTCATCAGGAAATTAATGCCTCAGAAGTCAAACCACAGTCCCAGTCGCAGATGGACGTGATGTAATTTGCATCCAGCAGAATTTTCTGTGTTCAGACCATCTCTAATTGAGTCGTTGATCACAGGGTGTCTGTGCATGCTGGAGAAAAAACTGATTGGAGTTGAAGTTTGGGAAACAGGATTGATGCTGTGGAGATCTTTCTTCAGAGCAGTGTGACCGGGCTGTGATTTCACCACGAGCCCAGCACGGGATTCACGACCGTCGCGTTGACGTCAGGCTGGGGGTTTGTGCCGAAGGAAATGGGTTTGCATCAAAGGAAAGCTGTGTCCTGAGCCATAAAGAGCTTTATGTTTATGGCTGATGCCACACAAACAGAATGAAGAGTGCGTTTGTGTTCCTCTCTGGGCATTCTCACTGGAAACGTGCCCATCACGTGGCTGGTGGGGTTTGCCTTGTCAAGCACTCGGAGAGGCTGGGGAGGTGGAATCCTCTACCTGTGGCTTTCCCAAGGAAAGAAGAGTTGTGGGAAGTGGGGAATGGATGCTGCCTGCATTTCAGCCCCTCTGTGCTGGTCTGACAGTGCTGGTCTGAATGTTCAGCCCAGGAATGCCGTGAAACTTTGGCTGAGCAAGGAGATGGTGGCTTTGCCACGGTAATGGAGATGGGGGAGAAGCTGGGAAGGGAGGCTGGGTGGATCCCTGCCATGTTTTAGGATGTTGTTTCCTCTTTAAATCCCTTTTGTGAGTAAACACTTCCAAGTTGGGGCAAATGAAGTGCTCTGAAAAGGTGACCCACTGTGGCTTGTGGGGAGTGAAGGAGTTGTTTGTTCAGAGATGCGTAGGGATAGTCTGGAATCTCTGGTTTTATTCCTCTACCTGTTTCTTCACTTGAAAAGCAAATCTGGTCTGTAAATTCAGATGGCATTTCCCCCATACTGAGGGAGGAATGGGATCTTGCTCACTGGCTAATGCTTGAAACAGAGGAAAGGCTGCTCATGCTTTTGAAAAAAAATACGGTTGTTTTGTTGTGGTTTTCTTTTCTTTTTTTATTCAGGCATGTGAAAAAGAAGCCAAATTGTTTTTTAAATGGTCATAATAAAAATAATCTCCTCCCCTGGCTAAATAGGTTTGGCTTCCCTGTCATGTGTGATATCATAATAAACTGTTCAGTTCTCCAGTCAGTCTCTTGGAGGGAGGGAAATGGGGTAGTTGAGATCTGAATGGTAAATATCAAGAAGACTTAAACACTTAATGACTGCTCTCCCTGCACTCACAAGCTTTTGGTTGGGGATTTTTTTTGGCTTCAGGAGAAGAAAACTCAGCCACAGCTCTGTCTTTGCCTTTGCAGGTCGCAATGCAGAATCCAAGATCTGATTCCATTTTAACGGGGGAAAATAGGAGAGAAAGATTTCTGTGCTTTATGGAGTGTGGTAGGGAGCAGGGACAGCCTTATAGGGTAAAGAATGACGAGAGGAGAGCTGAAGTGGCTGATGTAACTTGAGAAAGGGAATAAAATGAAGCTTTTTTCCTAATGTGCTGAATATTCTGCTTGTGGTAGTTCCCCCATTGGGTGAGTTGGAGCAGGGCTGGAGCCTTGGGCTGAGATTTGCTCAGGTGAATGAATTTTCCCCAAAGAGGCAGAACACAAAGCAAAATGGGGCTCCACTAACCAAAAGTGTGATTGTTTTGGACCAGTTGATCCAGGCTCCTGGAAACTTTCAGGTCCTGTAGGTTCAGCCCAGTCCTTGCTGTGACCTCTGCAATCTGTGACTTTCCTCCTCACATTGTCCTCCTCCAGTGCTCCCGAGGGTGTCTGACCCTGGAACAGCAACATGTCACCTCCTCTGTGAGGTTTGGCACTCGAGATTTTCCCTTGATGCTCCTTGACCCCTGCTCTGGGCCTTTTGATGCTTTGTTTTCCACCTTGGCTCATCCATCAGGTGCTGCACTGGGATTGCAGCTCCAGCATAATCCATGATTTTAGCATGAAGTTTATTTTCTGTTCAAAAAACACTGGTAAACTGGAGAAAGCCTTCTAGGATTAGATGAAACTCCTGGAAAAATCCCAGGATATTTTTTTTTTTTTGTGCTGTTGGGTCTTACCAGGCATGTCACACTCTGCTGCTTCTCCTGGTGCAGTGCAGCTCCTCGGTCAAGCTGCAGTGGAATATTTTGGATGTCCTGAAAGAGGAGTTCTGAGATTATCCCCAAGATAGCAGGATTTATTCTGTGCTTGGAAGACTCGCTGCAAGTCATTACAAGATGATTTTGGAGAAACTTTGCTGCTTTTTTTCCCTGCAGCTTCAGTATTTTCCTCTCTGTGTGGGTTTTTTTTTTTTCCTTATGTATGAAAGTGGCAGACTGTGTATCAGATTTTGATTCATGCGATCCATGAATGCTCTGCGAAATACCCACAGTCATAAAGCAATATCTGCTAGTTGATATACAAATGTCACATGTGTCAAAGGAATTTATCCAGTGGCACACACAACTGAAGGAAAATATTGTGCTTTACGGGAACATATCATTAAAATGAATACTAGCAGAATATCAGGAGTCTGCCCATGTAACCAAGACAACAAAGAGAGACAGAAAAGGAAAAACCAAGATAGAGATAGGGTAGGGAAAGTGTGAGTGAAACCAAATGACACGGTTGGCCCCAGCTATTTCACTGCCCCGGGCAAAATACATTTTGCAACCCTTGCTCATTCACAAAGCTCCATGTGCAGTCCATCAGGAAAGCATGGAATAATGTGCTGGGGAAATATTCCCTCCAATTCTGCTGCCTTGTCCATGGCGCAGCCTGGCCCTGTGGAATGAAGAAATAAATAGGATAAAAATGAGGAGCTTCAGAAAAGGAAAAATTCTCCCTGTCCAAATCTAATACATAGAAACCACTGTCTTTGGATTAAAGGTTTAATGGGGATTTCTGGCTTCTTGAGGATGGAGAAGGATGGCCCAGGGAGGAGAAGTTCAGTCTTTTGCTCTGCCAGAAACTCCTGGTGTATCTCCATGTCTCATTTTCTCTCCTGCAAATGGCAGGGAATATTTTCCTTGCTCAAAGAGTGCTGGAGAAAATGAAAACATGAAGTGCTGTGAGGTGTGTGACCACCTCAAACAGTTTAACTCAACACATCAGGTGCAATGGAAAACCAGCTCCTGACCACTTGTGTCATTTTTTAGAGAGAAATATTTAACCTTGCTGTGCTTTGGTGAGAACCCAGTGTCTGATTTCCTCCTGTGCTGGCTGTCCCATGGTGTTCCCATGTGTCTGTACTTTGGTGATGAGTGTTCCCACAGTTTTAGTGTAATCCAGGGATCCTGATGGGCTTCCTTGGCACTGAACCTCTCTGTACCCTGGGGAATGCTTCAGGCAAACCCATGGCTGAAATGCAGTTGGCAACCCTGGGAGTTTTTAGTGATTTCTTTCAGGAGATGTAAAAAAACCTCACTTGAGTTTAACAAATGTCTGTTTTGTCTCCCTGCAAACAGCACAGGAGCTATTCCTGGTGATATTCTCCCTGAAAACCACTTTGCTGTAAAATGTGCCAAAATTCCCTGGCTTTTTATTTTTTCCTTTGCTCACTCCCTCATTCCATGCACAGCTCTAGTGGCAGGAGAAAAGCAGGGATGCACCCATGTGCTTGGTTTGGAATTTTTTCCCTGGTGCCACTTATACCTGGCAACACTAAAGAGGCGTAGCAGAATTCCATGTTCCGTGTATTCCTCCCCCAGGCATTTAATTTATGGGTAATTTCTTCTGTGCAGATCATTTCCAGTCAAAGAAAAGGTAAGAAAAACTTCCCTGCAGTTATTCTGTTTGTAGGTGCAGGTGTAAAAGGGAGAGTTGAGCTTACAAATGTCAGCCTGGGAGCAGCCCCAGGAATTGCATTTCTCACAAAACACAGCTCTGGTCTGTTTTGAAATGTTTATTTATAATGGAGTAGTAGAAATTTTCGTTTATTTGAAACTTCCCTGTAAGAAGTTGTTTGGTTTCTTTTTATTCCATACAAATATTTCACTCAAAGCCTTTTCTGTGCTGAATTCCTTGCAGAGAGAGAACTTTAGCTTAAAAACCAACACTTTCACTCTGTGGGCTGTATTTCATTTTTCATCAAATCCAATCAGTTTGTGGTCTTTGAAGGGTTTTTAGATGTGGAATGTCGTGTGGGGTGAGGGTTTTCATTTGGATCAGACAACTCTGAAATCTGGCCAGCGCTTCCCACCAGGTATCAACTCTGTTTAGGAGAACATCCTCAGTATTTCCCAGTTCCATGGGTTATCCATGCTCTGGATAACCCTGAACCCTTGGGACTCCACTTTCCTTGGATCCAGAGACAAAGCACCACAGGGAGAATTTAAAATCTGAGATTTGCAGTTCTCACTCTGCCCCCTCTCACAGTGGTGTTGGGGAAGCGCTCAGTTGTGAATGGAAGTTGTGAATGAAGGGCTTGGATGGGGCTTGGAGCAACCTGGTGGAGTGGAATGTCCATGGAATTGGTGTCCCAGATCCAACCAGGGGGCTGGAATTCACCTCCCATCCGAGGAGCTGGAGCTGAGGTGGCAGCGCTGGCATTGCCACACGTGGCATGTCGGTCTGCAGGCACAGCCACAGACCCCCACTGCTCCTCCAGGCCAGGGGGTTTCTGAATACACACAAAACCAGGAGCCCTGCTCAGTTTTGATACCTCCTGGAGGGAATTCTGCAGCTGACAGCTCTGTGTGAATGCCAGCAGGGAAACTCAGCTCCCTTCTCCTTCCCTCTGCTGCCTTGAAAGTCTTGGGTTCTTTTGAATTTATTTTTTTCCCCCAGCTGTTTGGCAGGTGGACTTGACTGCTCAGAAAACGCTCTGGAGAGGCTCTGGCTCCTGCTGGGAAGATGTTTTCTGCAAGAGGGGCTGGTTCACCCTGGTCTCTCCTCACAGCTTCCTGAGCCAGCGGGAGTCCGGGTGCTTCACTGACTTGAGATGGAGCCATGCTGGTTCCTGTCAGAATTTGAAGTTTGCAGTGTCCTACCTTGATGTGCAGCCCCTCTTTGAGAGGTGGTTGCCAGCTTTAGATGCCTGGAAATCAGTTAATTTTTCTGGCTGGGGCACTCCAAGTCGTGGTTTTGGTAGCTGTGGCGAACTTGGCCCTCGGTGCTCATGTTGGCTGAGAGGGGTGGTGGGAATCAACGTGGACATTGGGCAGTGGCACAGTTTTTCCAGGGTCATGTAATAATCATTGTCCAGTGATCATAAAGTCCTAAAACATCACCTAAAAATGGATTCCGTTCCCATGGGTGAAATCAAAGCTGCAGGACATGCAAATGGAGAAGGTGATCACCTTGGGCTGCATTGCCAGGCCATATCCAGATACCACACCCAATTTGGGGCTACTCAGAACAAAAGCTTTGTTGACAACCAGAACAAGTTCAGGAAAGGGTCAAGAGTCTGGCCAGGAGCTGGAGAACCTGCCCTGAGAGGAGAGGATGAGAAAAATGAGCTTATTCAGGCTGGAGATGAGGAAATGTGGAGGGTCCAGGTAGCAGCATTCCCACACCAACAGGGAGGTTGTTGAGGAGTTGGAGACAGGCTCCTCATGTTGGTGAGAGGATGTGGAACAGCAGGCATAAACTGGCATGAAAAAATTCCAATAGGATATAAGAGAAAGCTTTTTGTCCATGAGGACCTTGAAGAAGCAGTTCCTGTTCTCGGAGACTTTTAAGGCCAGGGGGGACAGAACAGCCTGGTCTGACATCACAGCAGAACCTGCTTTGAACAGGAGGTTGGGTTAGAGACCCTGTGAGGTCCCTTCCAGCCTGGGTTACCCCGAGATCCATCCTCTGCCCAAAACCCCAATCAGAGGGGCTCTGTCCAGGCTCTGCTGTGGAGCTGGTGTTTGAAATACCCTCTATGGGTTCCATCACTGCAGGTGCTGGCTTTGCCTCTCACATCCTTCATTTCCGTCATTTCCATTCCTCTGGGACTTCCAGCTACAGCGTGTCCGTGTCTCACACTGCAGCTTTTTGCAGAGTCTAACTGCAGTAGGAAAACTCTCTTTTTTTTTCCCCCACCCTGTGACATGAAGGCTGCTGTTCCTGGGAAGAACTGGAGCCTGCTTTTTGGCAGAGAGCAATTAATTTTCCATGCCTCTCCTTCAAGCACCCCTCTCTACTTTCTGACTGCTCAGCAGTCTCTGTGCTGGTGTGTGGGGTTTGGCTGAGCTCTGCTTTCACTGGGTGCTTTTCCTACATGTATTGAGTGCTGCTTTTTTTTTTTTTTTGGATATTCTGTTTTAGCTGTGACTCAGACTCTTGTCAGAGATGGAATCTTGTGATCATGCAGTGAGATTTGCAAATAACTGTCTAATCCCTCCAAACTCTACACTAGAAGTGCTGCACTGTGTGTTTTTACTCCCAGCTCCAGGAGAAAGAGCAGGCTCCAGTGAGCCCAGGGAAGGCAGCAGGTTGTACCTTCATCTCCTCAAACCCTTCCTTTAGGTGCAGCCTGCATTTGACAGCTTTGCAGAGCTGGATTTCCCCACAGAGGGCAGAGGATGTGTGTTGTGCAGGCAGGGGGATGTTAGTGACAAAACCAGACACGAGGAGAACAGGTAACAATGTCCTGCTGCTTGTACCTTGCTGGAATCCATGGGTCCTGCAGCCTCCCAAGGGACAGCTGGCTCTGCTGCTGGTTGTCACCTGCCCTGTGGTGGTGGCAGGTGATTTTCTACATGGTGTCAACATCTCTGTGGGGTGTTCAGGCTGTGCTGCCAATGGAAGTCGTGCAGGGATGGGATACAAGGAAAAGCAAATTCATTCCCATTTCCCTCTGGTCCATTTGCTTCTCTTTGTCTCTTTGTTCTGGGAGAAATGCTGTGGCTGGAACATCAGATGATCAGCTTTGGTTTTCACCTGCTGCTTCTGCTCTCCAGGGTGACAGAGAGGCTGTTTAGCTCTCCATACACTCCTGTGAATGCCCGGATGGATGCCCAGCCAAAAACACTCTTGTGATGCCTTCCTCCTCTCCATCCCCTTCCTCTTTGAATGGGATAATGACTTTTCAGGGAGCCCTTGAAGTGCCTCTTGCATCTGCCTTTGATTTGAATGCCTCTTGCCTGCTGACCCTTCTTAAAGGAAGTCGGCTTAAGTGTGTTTCTCCTAATTAGTTTTGCTTTAATTTAATCTTTTGAAATAATTTTATCAAAAAGAGGAAACCTTCTCCCCATTCCTTTATTTTATCGGTTTGTTTTCATGCATGGTCTCTGGGTTTATTTCTCTATTTCCCTTGTCTCTAGATAGGACATCATTTGCATATTTGATTAAGCTCCATATGTTATCAGGGAGCCAGTTGAAAGAACAGCAAGCCCCTGATAAGGTGCTGTGCATCCATCTCTTTCCAGCGTCCTCCACTCCACCCTCCTGCCGTATCTGTGCCCAAAATCAGCTCCTCAGCCTCTCACCTCCTCCCTGTCCCTCTGGCCAGATGCCTGATCTCTGCCTCAGCTGAGATAGGGGAATGCAGACATCGCAGCTTGACAGCTCCTGTCCTTAGGAAGGGATGGGCAGAGGGAAGGAGCTGGGCAATGCTGGGGCTGTGAGCCTTGGCAGTGAGGTCCAGGTTCGCTTTCCTGATCTTCCTGTACAACAGGATGTGGAATTTAGGCCAGCTGTGTCCTGGAGGGCAGCAGGCACAGCTCTGCTGGGTGGTTGAGGGACGGGGTTGTCCTGCCTTGCTCTCACTCCGAGTCCTGTGTGCAGTTTTGGATGGCACGGTATAAGAAAGATAATTATAAAACCATTAGAAAGCGTCCAAAGGAGGGCAATGAAGATGGGGAAAAGCCATTTTGAGGAGTGTGTGGGGTTGTTTGGTTTGTTCAGTCTGGAGAGGAAGAGTCTGAGGGAGGCCTCGCTGCAGTCTGGAGCTTCCTCCTGGGGGCTGAGACTGATCTCCTCTCCTGTGACCAGGGACCCAAAGGAACACCTGGAGCTGGGTCAGGGAAGGTTTAGCTTGGAGATCAGGGAAAGGTTCTCCCCCAGAGGGTGGTGGGCTTCCCCAGGGGATGGGTACAGCCCCAAGGCTGCCAGAGCTCCAGCAGCATTTGGACAATGCTCTCAGGGATGCACAGCGTGGGATTTTAGGGTGTCTTGAGCAGAGCAAGGAGCTGGACTGGATGATCCTTGTGGGTCCATTCCAACAAAGGGTATTCTGTGACCCTCTGAAGCTCTTTACAGGATCCCATTGTGCCCATGGGGGGTGTTCTGCACAGAAGTTTCATGTCCCCACTCTTTACCTTGACTCTGGCTTTGCTGAGCCTCAGCTGGGCTATTTCCTGCAGGTAGTTGCTGCAGTCTGGGCTGGCACCTTTAGCTCATCTCCCAGGAGCTGGAAATCGCTGCTGTGGAGACAGCAGAGTAAGGCTGGAGGGGCTGAAAACAGAATAGCCACAGAAGCATAATTTTGAAATGTATTTTGTGCAAATATGTGTATGAATGCAAAAAAAAAAACCTCTTAAGTAAACACATGCCTTGCAGGTTTTGTTCTCTGACAATTGCACTTTGAAAACAATTTGCCTTAAGCAGCTCCCCCAGCCCATCTCTAGGAACCCTCTAATTTGAAACCAGCTGTGGGATACCCCTGAGGAAATACAGGGCAATGCTTATTTAAGAGTAATTTTCTCCTTACCGCTGATGTTTAAGCTGGGGGAGGCTTTGTTTGGTTTGTGACCCATAATTAGCATTTGTGGAGGTGATCAGAGTCCAGCTCCGGGCCTGGCTAAGGCAGAGCGAGTTCATAGCAAACAAAAGTAGTGTAATTAGTTGTGTTGCTGGATCTGGAGAAGGGACCACAGCTTGCAGGAGAGAGCCCTGGAAAAAGAGCTTTTCCCTCAAATGACAGCCAAGTGTAGGAACCAGAGGTTTGAGTTCTGAGCCAGCTTTTAATTAGAAGGCAAAAAGGAATGTGCCTCCCTTTGTTAGGGTAAGCAACGTTGGGCTGGGGATGGTCTGAAGATCTCTCTCCACGTCTCCCCTGCACACACACCCAATGTGCTGATGTGTGGCAGCCCCTCTGGCCAGTTCAGAGGTCATGAACCCCTGTGAGGGACCTTCAGTGCCACCAGCATACCCAGGAGTTGTGAAAGCTGCTGGCTGGGCTTAAGAAGTAATAGGAATAAAATTCCCCTTGCTCCTTTCCAACTTGAGCCCTTCCCCTCGTTCTTCTTTCATTTTGGTTTGATGACTCTTTGGCTTTGTCATGTGCTGTTCCGTGGTGGCAGCCTGGCTGGAGAGGATGGATTTGATGGATTGCTGGTTGTTGGACTCGTGTTTGAGGAGTTGTGCTGGTTTTTGTAGGCCCCAGCCCATCTGGTGTCTGTGGGAGTGAAGAAGTGTGTTGCTGTGTGGGACTCGGGGATCTGTTCCTGCTTGTTCTGACACTTGTCTTTTTGTTTTGCTTTGGGTTTGTCTTTTTTTTCCTTTAACCTCCCAAACCCTGTCAGTGGCCTCTCTCTTCTCCTAAATGAAGCCATATGGAAGAGCTGCAGGTTCCTGGCCCTTTTTGGAGTTAGAAAAGCTTTGATTGCTGGGTGAGGGCTGTAGAAATATGGACTGAAGGCTAGACCAGGGCAGTTAATCAGAGATGAGATTTGCCAAGTCCCCCAGGGTGTTGTGCCCAGGGTGACCCAAAAGAATCTTCCTGGCTGTGACAGCAGCAGCAAAACCTGCAGACTTGACTGTACCCTGCTGGTGTCAAATCTAGGTTGTCAAAGACTTTTTCTTCATGATTTGGCTCTCATTGCTTGGATTTCTTCATCCTGGCCAATGTCACTGTGGCACCAAGGATGCTTTTTCATCCTCTAAACAAAAAGAGACATTAAATTATAAAGCGTTGGAGTGATACTTGAATTCAAAACCCTCCCAAAAAAGGGGTTTACCAGCTGGGTTGGTGTCCATGCTTGACTAGAGATGGCAGGGCTGTGTTTTTGGAGATACCCCTTAATCCCATGGAACATCCCCCTAAGAGTTGTTCGTGCACTGGGTACCAGGCTGGGATCCCCCTTGGAGCAGCGAGCCTGGAAGTTGTGCTGGAATCCAGTGGAACACTCTGAGGCTCTAAAGAGAGATGGTTTGGGACCCCAGAGGCTGCCAAGAGAAGTCTGGAGAGGAAAGTTGGGAGCAAGTCCTCTGTGGGTTTCAGCTCTGGTTACACTCCGCGTGCTGAACGTGTTCTGCTGGTGATTCACAGGGCTGGGTCACTCTGGGTAACAAAACAGCAGCTCCTGGGGGATTTGGTGGCTTTGGGAAGCTTTGCTGAGGGTTGCTTTCCCAGCTGATGTGGTGTGTGGGCAGAGGACCCCAGCACATTCGATCTGTGGCGTCCTGGAAGTGCAAACCTCTGCTTCTCCTGCCAGCTGTGCTGGCATCACTCTGCTGAGATCCTCATGGATGAGCTCTGGAGTCATCCTTTTGACTTCTTGTAATTTCATTATTTTTTTTTTAACTGAAGCTGGCAATAAATTCCAGTGATGTCAGAGGAAAAAGGCTATCACTGAGACTGGCAGAGACCTCATCAAATGAATTTTTCAGGACCCCTCCTGATGAAATCTAATTAAACACCATCACTGGCACTGTGCAAATCTCCCTGTGTTTGTCATGTGGTTTATCAGGGGGAGTTTATGGCTTGTGATATCTGCTGGGCTGGATGTGGTTTCACACACCACAGGCACTTTGATCTTTTTCCCCCACTGCTCACAAGTTTCTGTGGGTTTCTCTCGGGCTTTGTGCGCCATCGATTGATCTCCTCGGGGTCTAAGGGAAGATGCTGATAGAGAGAGGGAGAACTTGAGTGATAAGGACACTTCTCCTGCCCTTCAGACAACACCAGTGTTCTGGGGAGCGAAGGGAACCTGGCATCTTGTTGGGCTGGAGTGTCTCTTACAATGAGAATAACTCATTCTGTTGTTTTCTTACAGAACGGAGCAGAATTTTACAAGAAATAAATAAACCCAACCCAAACGCAGCCCTGTGCCAAAGCAAAACTGATTGCTTCTCCCTCTCTTTTTTCAGTACAACAAACAAGCTGTGAAAGTTGTATGATCTATGAAACAACCACTTATGGTTGTCTGACCTCCTCCCCTCCCTTTCCCTCCTTTCTTTATTTTTGTTTAATTAGTTCTCTTCTCACAGATATTTCTACCGTGAGATGGAAAAGTCAAAACCGCTTGATGCATTCAAGCCCCTTCTCCCCCTGTTATGATGTAAATTAATTCCCCAAATCCCACCTAAATTCTGAAATTTTAGTTAATTTTTCTATTAATGGAGAGAGAGAAAAAAAAAAAAAAAAAGAAAATGTTTCCAAATTTGTATGTCTCTGTTTTCCTTGCACGTCTGTCTTAGTCTGCAATATGTGGAGAGGTGGGAGATCTTATGAGACTGCTGCCTTTAGTCTCTTTGTTAAACTTCTTCTGCCAGGTTAGCATTTTTGTCTGCTTGGAAGCTGGAGGATTGAAGTCACCTGGGAGCCCCAGTAGTGAAATAAATTATCATAATATAGCAGGAGAAGAATATATTTTAAGATGGTGAACAGTGCAGGACTGCCCTGGTGTATCACATCTGTTCATTTAGAGATGTAAAATCTGGCTTTGGGGCACAAGACTGGGATATTCTTGATTTGAGGGGAGGGGGCTGCTGGGGCTGAAGGGGTGCAGGTAAATATATATAAATATATATAAAACCAGTCCCAAACACATCCTGAAGCTGATAGTAGCTATAATAGCAAGCTAAAACTGGGCATTGATTGTTAATTCATGATTTTTAAACCATACTCTCAGTTTTTAGAGGAATCTGGTTCTTCTTAGGGGACTGGCAGCGCTGTAAAGCAGAGATTGAGGGCAGGAGATTGGGAGATCTGTTGTAATTAATATTCCAATGCTCTGCTTTAACAAATTATCAGCACAATGGGTGGAAGTGCAGGTGCAGGGCTGTTCACCAAGGTGTTTTTTGCCTTTCTGTTAAAAAAGGATTGATCTTTAGCTTGAACCAGGGTACCTGGCAAGGGGGATCTGAGCTCAACCCCTCCAGAAAAGCTCTGAGCAGTCCCAGGCTGGGATGCAGCAACAGGAGTTGATTCTGCCATTTTTAATTAACCAGTGTTGATATTCTGTGGTTTTTTTTCCTCCTGGGGTTTTCACCTTGCTCATTTTGCAGCCCCTGCCTGCCTCCTGCCCTCTGGTGCAGTCTCTGTGCTGCTTCCTTCCCTGTTAAGGAAATCTCAGGCTCTTCCCTCTCCAAGCTGTCCCTGACATTGCCATGGAAGTGCTGCCCTTCTCCTGACTGCTGGGAAAGATGAGATCACTGGCACTAAATATATCCCCTTGTCCATGCCAGGGATGCTCTGGCAGACTCTGGAGTGACTTATTTTCTATGTTTTGTCAATTCTCCGTGGCAGGTGATTTCATTAACTGCTCTTTAATTGCTCTCAGAGCTGAGCTCTTGCTTTTTGTTGTTTTCACTGTCCTGATGGAAAGGTGCTGGTGGCCACTCTACAGTTCCTCCTTCCAGGTCAGCCTTGTCACCTGGTTCCCAAATCTATTTCTCTGTTTTTTAAACAAAATCAGGCTGCAAAATTTGCAATCGGAGTCAAACTCCTGGAAAATTCACTTTTGGGGTTTCAGGGATCTGCTCCCAGTTATGTTCCCTGTGTGATCTCTGGATGGTCTCAGACTTGTCTGTCTGCTCTCCCTGTTTATCCTGCAGTCATTAAAATGAAGAGGGGAGTGGGAAGATGCTGTTTGGGGCAGGACTGAGTTCCTCCTGTACAATATCTGGACTGGGGATGGTGTCCTAGCAAGGTTTTGTCCATATATATTCACTGGGACAGTCAGTGTGTGCTCCTTCTGGATCATCCTCACATCTGCAGTGTTTTATGAGCAGTGTGACCCCGATCTCTGCTGTCTGGTCACCTATCCCCTCTCTTCCACTAATCACCTTGCCTCAATGTCCTTTTAACTTGCTTTGTAGGATATTCCAGTTTTCCCTCCTCAATCCCCTCTGTTCCAGAAGGAGCTCCCTTCAAGCCTCCACAATTTTGTTACTGCTGGAACAGCCCTTTGTCTCTGTCCACCTTTGATGTCCATTTTCAGTTTGATCAGACTAAAATATAAGAATCCTGAACTCAGATCCTGCTTTGCTTTATGGAGCTAGCTTTTGGAGAGTGGGGTTTCATCTCATTAAATGGGGAAATGTACGTTCCCAGGAAGTTCTGCCAACTTCCTTCCCACTCCAGAGAGAGAAATCAGACCTTTTAACACACAACTCATCTCGTTCTGCAAGAGAATGAAACTGCCCTAAAGCAGGGCAGGCGAATTATGTCCAAAAAGGTTCTTTTTCTCTCCATTAGAGCTAAAGGGAGCTGACTTGTTCAGATGTGACCATCACTTATTTCTCTGTTCCCTGGCTGTAAGTGATGGTAATGGTGTTTTCTCTGCTTTGATAAGGGTCTCAATAACACCTTGTGGTTGTGAGGTGCCCCAACATTATGATAATAGAAAAGCTGATTGCAGAGTTATTTTATGCAGGATTTTCCTGCTGGAAATTTGATCAGCGTGTTCAGATGGGGCCATTTTGTTTGGTCCTTCGTATTTTCTTCATTCTACTGCAGGTGGAATCCAACCCCTTCTGTGAAGGTCAGGGGCTTTTACCTGGCCAGGCACCTGGAGCTGGCAAATACAGAGGAGATGGCTTGAGAGTGGGGACCCTGGGCTGCAACTTCAGCCCTGGTGGTTTAGGGGGAAAAAGGAGCTGGAACAGACCTGGCACATCAACACCTCCTAATCCATGGATTCCTTTCGATGCTGTTACAAATGCTCCCTAAAACTGCTAAAAGCTGAGAGAAAAACCTTTAGTCTGGCTTAAAAGGGAAAAAAAAACCCTGTGGAATTTATGGCATCTGAAGTGACCACGGACACTGCCAGAGAGTCAGGAGTGACTGAGGAAGCTGGGATCTCCTTGGCATCCCTCATCTGACAGTCACAGGTGAAGCACAGGATGCTTTGGGTGGCACAGCACACTTGAGGATATTTTGGAATGCCCAATGCACTTCCATGTGATTTGGAGACTCGAGTTGGGAGGATGGGGTGGATTAAAGTAGCGAGGAAGTATTTAGGCATGCAAAGATGAAATCAAGATAGTTTCAGGTGCATGATTCCAGTTACAGGAGGCCCTGAACTTGCAGTCAAAAGGGCACAAGTAACTGGAGCAGGCAGAGCCTGAAAGGGGTAAATGTGGAGAGGAGCAAATTCCGTAGGAGTGGATGGGAAAGGCCAGCTTGGGTTGGGAGTGATGATGTGGAGAGCATGAGGGGTGGTCAGGAAAAGCTCAGTGTGACATCATGGCAGAGCAGGATGCCTTGATCTGTTCCTGGCTCTGCTGCTGATTGCAGCATGACCTCGGGCAAATCACTCCCCTCTCCCCATCCCTGCTCTGCTCTTCCCTGGGTTCTGCAAGGAATGGGCTGTCACTGGCAATGAGCCTGTCCTGAGCACAGCCACCCTTGGATTTCATCCTGATGCTTCCCAGGCAGCTGAACCTGGAGCTCAGAGCTGGCTGGTGTTGGGGTTCAGCTGCTTCCAGATGCAAAAATCCCCTGATGGGACTGGGGGCTCCTCCCGTGTGTGTTTGTGCAAGGGCTTGGGCTGAGCTCTGTCAACACATGGCTTTTCCCAGCTCCCTGTGTATCCCTGATTTCCTTGCCCCCTCCCTACAGGTTGGTCATAAATTAGGTTCTGATGTGGGGATTGAATTTCACTCCAGCTGCCGGAGCTGTGGCACATCTGGGGTCCTCCTGTGGTTAATGGCTTCACAAAAATGAAGCAATAAAGGTTATGATGGCTGTGTTTTAACCCCGTGGCCCTCGTTCTGCTCAACAGGAAGGTTTCCCTGGAACAGTTAAAAACCTGCTGTCTGCATTTAAATACCTCCCAGTGATGTGCCATCTTGGAGCAGCTTTTTATGGAGTGATTTTAGTTTTGAAATTTAACAAAGCTGAAGCATTTTTATTCGTTCAGATTTTCCATCACAAAAGATGAACTGGTTCTCTTTAAACAGAAAAAAAAACCCCTGTCTCTAAATTATGCCATGATTTAGCATTTACATACAAGAGAGGAGTCAGTGTAAAGAAGAAAGGGAAAAAAAACACCTCACTTTGAGGTATTTCAGTGTATGTCAGTAATGCTCTTTTTAAGGGATGATTTGTCTGAGAAGAGCAGTTCCCAGTTCTGGTCACCAGTGATCCCTTCAAGGGATGGCGCTTCCACTCCCTCACAAACTCAAAACCATGCTCAGGAAAACTCAGACATGACTTTGGGCACTGAGCTCCTGCTGCATCAGAAATGCTGATGGTTTACAATGTGTGGATTCTTAGAAATCAATGTGTCCTTTCCCAGTCCTCCTCTTTTGATAAATACCAGTTCTCTAAAAAAAAAATCTGTTTTTTTGAAGGGAAGTGAAGTTTTGGTGCTCCAACCAAACCGTGGTTGTCTCTGTTGGGTGTTGTGGGTGTTGCTAAAGTGCCACTCAGATCCTCCAGCTGGAGGATTTGGCTGCCCAGCAGATCAAATCAATAAATGTATTTATCCTCCCAGCTCTGCTGACAGGTGTGGAAGTGAGGCTGTCTCAGAGTCACAGAGAGCAAAAACATTCAGGCTCTGAGCTAAAGTGGATTTACCTGGAAAAGAGGAAGATATTTAATTTTGGGAATGGTTCACATCACCTCCCAACCAAGATGTCCTTGTGCAGTCAGTGGAGTTCAAAGCATCATTTATGCCACCCCTTGGAGATATCTATATTTTCTATATAAATAACTCAAATCCTTTAAGGGGAGAGTCACAAAATTCCCTTCCTGACATGCAGGGGTGACTCCATGGGTGACTTCCCAGCAGAAACTCTGGACTTGCACCAAGCTACATGACAGGAATAAACCTCAAGTTCCCTGGGCTGACAGCAAAATTATTCCCTTAACCACAGAAGTTGTCCTTAACAAGTTATTCCACTGCACTTGGGGAAGAGGGGTTCTTCCCTGACCCTGTTTCCACCCTGAATTGTGTTTTACCCTCAATCCCAACATCTTCAGAACGTGCTGATGGTGCTTGGTGTGCCAAATTCCTGTTAAAAGGCAAGTAAGGCATGGCAGACACACACTCAGAGGAGATAAACATCTTTAATGTATTTATTTAACTCACTATTAATTGCAAAGGATGGCCCTTCACTCGTCAGTTATGAAGTGTATTGACTTTCCCTCCACAGGTTTCCAGGAGATTTGCTGCTCCAGCAGAAATCCTGAGAGGGCCCTGGGTCAGTTTCTGAGGAACAGGGGGCTGGTGTTGGAGCTAATGAGCTTGTTATGAGACGTATCCTGGGATCTCTGGCAGCCCCATCCTCTGCCACCATGTCCAGCCACCCTGCAATTAGGAGCAAGGTCTGTGACACTGCTTTATCCTAAATCTGCAGAGAGACAGAAATGTCTGATTTTCACTGAACACGCAGAAACTCCTCATCTGCAGAGTGGCAACAAATTTTTCTTCTTTATGGCTCAAAATCTTTAGCAGTCCAGAAGTCTCCAAGGACTTACCTTTAAAAATTGGATATTTTTATTTATTTTTTTTTTTTGGGCAGACCTGCTGCCCGTTTTTTTTTTCCCAGGGATTCAGAAATCAGAGCTGTGTTAACCCAGGTAGTTGGAGCTGTAACCCTGGGCAGAGTGCTCATGAGAGCTTGTTGGTGATTGATATTGATACATTGCTGTGGTAGAAGGTAAGAGGTTATCTGGGTGTCTGTGGTTGATGCAGACACACAGACCTCGGGCCATGTTGCCTCCCTGCCATGGAACCATGGAGGGATGTGTAAAATCATCCAGTTCCAATCCCCTGCCAAGGGCAGGGACATCTCCCTATCCCAGGTGCTTCAAGCCTCATCCAGCCTGGCCTTGGACATGTCCAGGGATGGGCAGGAGGCTCTTGATTGGAACTGGGAGAGCCCAGTCATAATTCAGAATGCGAATCCAAGATGCCAGAGCATTCCTGCAAGTGATTCTCTCATCTTTGATCCTGATTAGTCAAATCAGGGGATGCAGGTATGGAAGTGGCCTCAAGAAATCCCCCGTGCCCCAAAGCAAAGCCACTGCAGCCAGACCATTCCTCTGGCATGTTCCCATTAACTCGGCCACTGCAGAGTCTCAAGCCAGAACCTCGGAGTCCAGTGGCCTCTGCCTGACTTGGATCATTTCTGACTGTTGGTTTTGCAGGTTTCATCCTTATTTTATTTTAATGAATGTCACAAGCCTGCAAGCTCTGTCCTATATCTGGGGACTGTGCTCTTCTGGGGGATTATCCAGCCATTGTCAAACCATTCATCTGAATTACCCCATTCATTTTGGCTCTATTCACTCCCAGCCACCCATTATCCTCACCTTTCTTTTCCCTACCCTGAATATCGCCCAAGCTGCTCTTTCTCCTTGCCCTGGAAACTTTAAATATAGATAGATATGTTAATTGGTATCATTGCAGCAAACGGTCCCAGTCACCCTGCAATTCAGGGAACATTTCGTGTTGCCATTTAAATGCTGAAGTTTTTTTCCCCCCCTTTTTTTTCCTTTAATGCCACTGACAGCTACTTGTGTTTAATTCATTTTGATTTTGTTAGGAGGGGGAAGTTATCAGGATCGTATCATTAAAAATGCATGCTTGGGTTATTCATGCATGTTTCATATATCCCCGTGTATGATCCATCATAATTCAACATTAGCCAGTGGGGATACCAAGTGGAAAGGGTCTGCTGAGCATACACATAATTCAATTACACCCATGACGTCACATTGATTGGATTCTTAATGACACCTCCCAGCCCTGCTGGGGAAAAGGAGAGCTTCCACCCAGGCTGGTGCATGGGAGCACAAGGTTTGTGTCACTGGGCTGGGCTGGCTGAAGTTTGGAGCTGGGTGGGAGCTGGGAAGCTGCTCTGGAGCTGGAGGACAGGCACAAACCCTGAGTGCCACAGGAGTTGTGCTGTAATAAAGAAATGAGATGTTCTCCCTGCTGTTTTATCAAAGGGACAGCAGTTCCCTTGGCAGAGGGACGACGAGCCACGTTGCAGAGAATCCTCCTGATCTGGGATAGCTCTGGAGCATTGGTTTGGTTAGAAACATCCTCTCCTTGATGGGTGATGTGGAGCAGTGCATGGTGGAAATCTCTAGCTGAGGAGGGAAGAAGAGAGATAGGAGGGAAATAGATTGATTTTTGATTGATTATTGATTGATTGATTTAAAGACAACGGAGCTGGTGGCACCTTTATCCTCTCCTCTTGTCACAGATCCTGGCTTAGGATAAATCAGGAATTACATCTTCCTTCTCCTCCACCTCCAGAATGGTCTTTCACCCTGTTAGTGAAATGAACCCCCTCTTCCCAGAGCCTGCTGACAATATCCATGAAGGGCAGTGCCATTCCCGGGGCTCCAGGTGGCAGAGGTCAGGGAATGCAGAAAGGTTCATTATTTTGATAGCTAGGATGGGCTCCCTGTGTGACAGGAGAGGTTTAGGATGGAGAAGGTTCTTCACCCAGAGAATGTCTGGGCTCTGGACAAGCACCTCAGGGAATGGTTACAGCCCAGAGCTCCAGGAATGTCATGGCAATGCTCTCAGGGATGCACAATGTGGGATTTTTTGTGTGGTTTTTCTTGGGACTGGGAACTGGACTTGGATGATCCTTGTGGGTCCCTTCCAAGTTAGGATACTTCATCTGTGATTCCACCTAAGGCAGCACTGGGATGCTGATCTCAGTTTGGGTGTCCTGGCACTGCTGCTCCTTGGCATCAATCAGGTGGAGCAGGGATTGCTGATGCAGAGTTTTCTTTGATGGTCCTAAAAAAATAAAAAGAGGGAGGCTCAGCAGCCCTCGCTGCCTCTCACTTCAATATATTTATAAATAACTCTTCTGTGAGCATGTCCCAGCACCTCTCTGCCTCAGCACTTTTGAAGCTCTGGTGCATTCCAACCCAATACTGGATTATTTCCATTTTATTGGTGCTGGATCACAAGCTGAGAAAACTAAAAAAAAATAAAAATCTCTCCTTCTGGTCATGGCTGGGAGAAGAAATCACTCCTGCTGCTGACTCCTCCTGACTCCCAGACCTCTGCTTGAAGCACATGAGCATTCCAGCTCCCAATCCTATTGATTTTCAATTATGGCTCAAATGGAAGTGGTTGTAGCTTTGTGTTTACCCTCGGGGGACTCTGCCTTGTCATTGCTGAGGAGCAGCGTGGGGAAATTCAGCTCTGATGTGGATGTGTGCCTGTGGGGCTGGAACCCATTCCTGGGCAGAAATGGGGGTCACCACTGCTGCTTAAAACAAAATCCCTTTTTATGGGAACTGGATGTGCTGGTGGGGGCAATACAGGGGGGAGTGTGGCATGAAGAAATCATGGCTATAAATACAGGGCCAGTGTGGTGTGGCAGAGAGTTATTGTTGGCATGAGAGCGGGGTATTTTTAAATTACGTGGGGAGACTTTATTTCAAATGGGAGCAATGCTGAACCTTGCTGGCATGTTCGGGATAGGCCGGGCAGGAGGCACATGAGGAGCTGGAAGCTGCAAAATTCACACCCTCCTTTCCCTGATTTGTAGCTTGATCGGTGTTTTCCATGGCTGCTGGGAGCAGGTGGATGTGAGGGTGGCCTGGAACAAACACAATTCAAGTTTTGAAAGTACCTTCCTCCTTGGATTTCTCAGCATTTTGCCCAAGGTGGGAAATACTGAACCCATTCCTTTGGCTGGGGATGCAAAGGAGTTAAATAATTTGTAGAGCCAGGTTAGGATTATGGAATCACAGAAAAATTTAGGTTGGAAGGGACCTTAAAGACCATCAAATTCCAACTCCTGCCATGGACAGGGACACCTTCCACTGTCCCAGGATGCTCCAAGCCCTGTCCAACCTGGCCATGGACACTTCCAGGGATTCAAGGGTAGACACAGCTTCTCTGGGCACCCTGTGCCAGGGCCTCACCACCAGCCTGTGTAAAAAGTTACTTTTCCTCTTTTTTAAAAGCTTCCTTCTCTTCCTCTTTTCCAAAAGCTGCCTTTCAGCCCTGGAAGGGGCTCTGAGGTCTCCCTGGAGCCTTGTCCAGGCTGGACACCAGAGCAGAGGGGCTCCAGCCCTTGGAGCAGCTCCATGGCCTCCTCTGGACCCTCTCTGAGACACTGAGGACTCCAGAGCCGTGTGTGGCTCTCCAGCTGAAGCCTCAAAAGGGCTCAGTCCCCATCTTTCAGAGCTTCCCTGAAAAAGCCCCCCAAACCCAAGGATTATTATTCTCCTCAGCCTCTCCAAGAGCTGGGATGAATTTCACAGGGTTTGGATTTGCCTTGATGTCCCCTGCCCCACGTGTGTGTCCGTGCACTCCTGCCCCGCTTCCAGAGCGATGCTGGGTTTGTTCCCTCGGCTTTCCCTGAGAGCCATGAGGGTTTTTATTTATAGCAGCTGGGCAGCTGGAGCCCAGCTTGGGTTTCCATCACCTGCTCCCCTTCCCTGCATCCGAGCTGGGTTTCAGCCTGGGGTGAGGTGCTGACCCTGACCCCTCGCTGCCCTTGGCCACAGGGCTCTGTCCTCTTCCTCTTCCTCGTTTTCCCCTCAGGGCAGAGCCTGCAGGGAATGAAATGCAGCAAGGACCTGTTTTATGTCTTTTAGGTTGCTCTTAGTGAGGACTAAAGGGAATATTCCTCAAAGTGGTTCTGTACCTCCACACTTTCTGTGTTTGCTTTGAGCCAAGCCCACTTATTGTTAATAATATTAAAAATGAGCACCATTTCTGTGCAGGAGCTGGCTCTCTTTGGGGTGGGCACTGTGCTGCTTTCTTGAAGGTCCAGGAGATCTTTCTGGGGTCCTGCAAGTCAGTGTTGAGCATTCCTGAATGGTAGGGGGAGAGAATCTCTGTTAAATGGAATCAGGATCCTCACAGGGAAGGTACTGGGCTGCTCTGAGCTGTGCTTTTATCTCACTTCTTCTCCCTGGGGGGGAGCAAGCAGCCCTACCTGCCTCTTTCCACTCCCATATCAGCAGCATCTGGCATTATCACATTTGTTGTATCTCCTCCTGGCAGTGCTGACATGAGAGGACATCTCCCAGGGCTGACAACGGGATAAAAAAATGGGGAATTAGCAAAGCCTGGCTGCACGAGTCTCCATGAGTGTTTCCTTTCCAGTCCCGTGGTGTTCAGGAGGTGGCCACACTTCTCCTGCCTCTTCCATGGATGTCTGCTCCTCTGGAGGATGCAAACTCCGACCATGTGCTGGCAACAACCAGGAGACAGTGGCCAGAGCAGAGTGGAAAAATAAATATACTTTTTTTTATATATTTTTTTTTCTTTCCAGGGAGGTTGCCAAGAGCCAATTTGTATTTTTTCAGCTTGAGTGTGTCTGCGAGGAGGGGTGTCAGAGGTGGAAGGGCTGCAGCTTGATTATAGGATCCCTTTCCCTGTTTTTTTGAGTCCCGATTGGAAACAGCTCCCCTCAGTGGCTCTGCTTCAAACCCTGCTCCTTGGAGCTGACTGCATCCCCATGGGAGGCCCTGACTTCCCAGAAATTCACACACAACCTTCCCTCCCTGCCCCTTGCAGCTCCTGGAGCTGCAGCACTCCCTGGAAAAACTCTGTGAGCTCCCTCCTCCGGGGAAATGCCCTTTGTAATGCTCCGAGCTTTTGTTTTTTGCATGAGCTGTGTTGGGGTGAACTTGGCGAGCCTGCCAGAACATCATGAATAAGTTAGGAGGGAAGCTGTGCTCGGGGTGTGCACAGGCAGGGAAAGCAGGCTTGGTGCTCAAACAGTATTTTATACCCTCCTTGATCCCAGATCTCCTCATGAGTCTTCACTGGTCTTGTGTTTCCCCAGCCCCAGCCGGCTTCACACAAGGTTGTGAATTTTGGTGCCCTATCCTGATATTTCAGTGTCTAAGAAATTTCTTGCCTCAAGCAAAACGTCCTCAAGCCACAGAGCTTTGTGTCTCCTCAACACCTCTGCCATCACAGCATCCCATTGCCCAAGGCTCCTCCTGAAGGCTCTGGTTTTCCAGAATAAAAAACAAGAGAGAAATGTTGAAAAAGGCAGAGGGGACAGTGTGGTCATTCACTGCCACCAGATGCACTTGGGCCTGTGATTATTTTTATTTCTTAAGTGATTTCTTAAGATGATTTCTGTGATGCTGAGGTGAAATTTCTTAAAACCATCTTTGCAGAAGAGTTGGCCTAATGAGGAACACCTTGCTCTTCCTGGAAACATCTCAGCTCCCCTTGTACTCAACTGCTGGTGCTTTTTGATTTCTGGAGGCCAAAAGTCCTCAGTCTCAGGGATGTCTCTGTGCCAGCGAGGACAGCCACACGCTCCTCTGCTCTCTGATGTATCAGCCAGATATTTTTCATCCCTTCTGCATTTTATCCCATTCTCCCTTTGTCTTTGAGCCCCTTGTCACCATGATTTCATTCATGCTGTCCCTGGAGGGTCATTGCCAGTCACCTCTGCAGTTATTTCTGCACAGTTGGGGCTTTGTAATGAAAAACAAAACTCTCGATCTGCTTCGTTCCCAGAGCTGCTGGATTGGTTCCTGATTTCTTCCTTGGCTTCATTTCAAACCGCAGCAGGTCAAGGAAGGAGGTAGATCAATGTGCTCTCCCAAAATGTGACCTGCTCCATATGAGGAGGACTTTTCTGACCCCACACTGCTACATCAGGACTTGTTGAAGGCTCAGGGAGCAGAGCTTTGCCCTGTTGTATAGAGATGTAGGACTGGAAAGGGCATTTTGGGTTAAATCTCTGCTCCTGACATGTCATCCCCTTGTGTGGTTCTGATTGCAAACCCTGCAGGATCTGTCCTTGCCTTCCCCTGCTTCTTCTGCTTCCCCAGCCCCAGGGCTCCTCACTGCTGGTGGTGTGTGGGAGAGGTGGGATGAGCTGAGACCAAGGAACTGGACATCTGGTGGATGTCCAGATGTCACAGGGACACAGGACATCTGGAGGAGGGGACATCATTTGGTCCCATGTGGAGGGACACAGGAAGGTGTCCCCTCCACCAGATGTTGTCCTTGAGGTGGCATCCTCGGGCTGGGCCAAAGACACTTTTTTACTCTGTGTAGGGAGAGGAGATCACCCCAAACAAGGAGAGGGTTTTCATCTGTCTGCACAAAGTTGGTGAGATCAGGATCCCCTAAAACACTGCTTTGTGCAAGGTGTCTGTGGCATGCAGCTGCTCCTTTAATCCCACCCCAGAGTGGGGATGCAAGCACATTTTGGATGGCCCCAAATCCAAAGGTGTCACAGGATCACTGTTCCAGAATCATTTGGGTTGGAAAAGACCTCCAAGGTCATCAAGTCCAACCTGTGACCACCTTTCCAACTAAAGCAGAGCACTGAGTGCCTCCTCCAGTTGTTCCTACAGCACCTTCAGGGATGGGGACTCCAACACCTCTCTGAGCAGCCCATTCCAGTGTTTGACAACCTTTTCCATGAAGAAATTCCTCCTGATGTCCAGCCTGAGCCTCCCTCTGTGTGCTGGGATGGGAAGTGGCTCCAGCTTTGGAGTGATGCTTAAAAATTGCCTCTCCTGTGTTTTTTTGGTAAAGAGCAGTTTTAAGCTGTGCATTGAGCATGTCTTTTCTTTAAGTGCTTCCACCAGGAATATTTGATAGAGACAGGGGCTCACCTCACACAGAGCAGCCAAATTTGATAAAGGGATTTATTAGCAGGCAATATGAAATGTGCTCCTGCTGCTGCTGCCTCCTCTGGTTTCGTGGTGCAGGACAGGGTTAGTTTTGCCTTTTTGTTTCATTTTGGGTTTTAAAGTGCTCCTCTGATGGCTGCTGTTCGTTCTGCTCTGTGTCCTGGGTGAGCTGAGTCAGCACAGAGCACCCAGCCCCTGCTCAGAGGAATGTGCACTGGGTTTTGTTTGTTATTTTGAGTGCAGCCAGTTCTGCTTTGCCTTTAATTGACAAGCAGGAAATATCTCTGGGTCTTCTCAGATAGCTGAGTCCATTGCTTGGAGGAAAGGGGAAGCTTGCAGGAAGCTGGTGTTTGAGTGATTAGCAAACAGAACACGATTTTGTTGCAAATGTAGCTCTTAATGCTCGAGGTGTCAAATACTCTGAGTAATGATCACGTTTTAAATATAGTTTATAACTTTCTTCTCGTGCATACACCGCCTACTGTATCTGCATGGTGGAATTTACACTCAGGGTGGCTGTGTATAGATGATGTCTCTGTATAATTACACCTCCAGAGGAAGAGAGAGATCTGTCCCTGTTTATTTTTAAATATTATCTATATCCGTGTATCTAAAGAGAGAGGGTTTTACGCAGATGGAATCTCTTTCAGGTCGCGTTTCAATAATAATTACAGCTTAATGAAGCTGCGGCTATTTTATTTTATCTTGTATTATTTTAGCTGCTTCTAATAACTGCTAATTTCCCAGCCACAAAGGTCATGGCGCAGATGAGAGTAAACACATCGTAAACTGGTTGTAGTAAATAAATCCACTCCCCAGCAGCCGTGGGACTGAGCACAGTGTGAGTGCAGGGGATGGGAAAACAGCCTTGTCCCTCATCTTCTGCATTAATGGCAGTGAAATGAAAGATCAGACTGTGGCAATTGATTGGAGTGTCCTTGATGTGGGGTTAAACTCCCAGTAAGTGGTGTGTGGCTACAGGACTGTTTTTACAAGACCTGACCCAAAGTTATTCGCTGGTCACACCTCCACCAGTGCCTTCAGCTTGGGTTTGTAAAGCTCCATCTCCTGTCCTCTTCCTCCTTGCTGTTGTGTTCCTTGTTGGTTATGTGTCTGCTGAGATTTTCCTGAGCTTATTTCCTGCACTGGAGGAAAAATCAACCTGCTCCCTGTGCCATAAAATGTCATCTCTGATTGCTTTTGGGGACATGCTTTGGATAGACTCAGCACCACCAAAATCTTACCCTAAAACTTGTGGCTGAGAGAGTTGCTTTGCTTTTATTTGTTCAGACTCCTGGTTGAAGAAAATTCACAGGGCTGGGGCTGAGTGGCTGCTTGGTGTAAGGAAAGTATCAGAAAATCCCAGACTGGTTTGGGTTGGAAGGGACATTAAAGACCACCAAATTCCACCCCCTGCCATGGGCAGGGACACCTTCCTCTGTCCCAGGTTGCTCCCAAATCCTGTCCAACCTGGCCTTGGACACTTCCAGGGATCCAGGGGCAGCCACAGCTGCTCTGGGCAAGCTATTCAGGAAATTGAGGAACAGTTTTTGATCACCAGTGCCAGGGATGGAGCTCGTGGAGGGTGATGAGCTGCTGGCTGTGCCAAGGATTAACTGGAGAGGGAAGGTAATCCCAAGGCAACAGGTGGGATATGCTGAATTTGCAGGACAGAGAGCCCATCCCAGAGTGAGGGACTGAGCTGCTGAGGTGTCAATACCTTCACACAGAGCAGTTTATTTTGGATGTGTGTCTGGGCTGTGTGGAGCAGCCCTGGGGGTTTTTTTTAGCTGAAAGGGTAAAATCCTGGCCCTGCTGAAATTGCTGTCGGAGTGAACGGCCCTGGGGATGTCTGCAGGAATTCTGTGGAAGTGGAATGAAGCATCTTTTCTGGAAAGAATGCTTGTGGGAAGAAGGGAATGGATCGTTCTCACCTGCTTCCATCCTGCTTTCTGCTCACATCTCAGTTATCTCCACCACAGCTCTGTGTTTTATCCCCCTCTTCCAACTCCTCTCCACCAACTGTGCTGGCTTTGGAGGAGATAAAGCACGGCCTGACACATTTCTGTCTGCATCTCTCCTCCTGCATGGCTGGGCTCCTCACACCTACCTGCTGGGAGGAGCAGACGTGGGAGCAGCTTTGCTGCTTGGCTCGTGCCACGTCCCGCTCCGAGCTCTCCAAGGTGGAATGTTGGTGTGAGACACAGAACACCCTTTGTGCTGAGGCAGGAGAAGCCTGAATGTTTCAGGGGCTGCTGGCTGAACTGGCTGCTTGAACCCCATTTTCAGGTGCAGGCCCTTTGAGGGTAAATGTTTCTGCAGGTCAGATATTGGACCACGATGTGGAAGCTCTGAGCTTGTCTGGCCCCCCACAACTCTGTGATCAAACTCTGTCATGTTTGATCCCTCATTATCCCACCCAAACCATTCCATGGCTCTTTGTTTCTATCTCCTCAACTGGCTGGGGTGATGGGGTGGGTTTGGGGTGGCTGGAGGCCTCTCTGGGCAGCAGCAGCCTCTTCCTCTCTCACACACCTCTATTATTTCAAGCAATACCTTCACACACCATCTGAAGGGATTTTTTTTTTGCATCCAGAGAAACTCCTGGACATGTTCTGGATATGCTGGTGGCTTCCAGCAGGTGAGAGGTGGTGCAGGAGCTCCTGAGGATCCCATTAGGACACCTCCTGGCCCTTTCCTCCCTCCTTTCCCACAGTTTGGAAGCAGCAGACAGCAGAGCAGGGAGTGACAGGCAGTGCTGTGTGAGCACCCTGTGCTTGTGCTGCTGTTTCCCATTGATAATTCATCCTGGGATCAGCATTCACAATTAATTCAATTAAAGGGGCCTCATCACTCATTTATGAGGCAGGGAGGCTTACAAAGGGCACAGGGAACATCTCTTTGTGTGCTGAGGATGGGGTTGTTTCTAGCTGGGTGCTGCTCTTGTGGTGTCTCTGCTCTGTGGTGTGGGACAGAGCCTCTTCTGGGGTGAGGGCTTGTGGAGTGATGTGGCAGGGAAGCCTGACCTAATGCTGAGCTGCACTTTTGGCATGATTTTTCAGGTTTTGGGTGAAATCTAAACCATTTTAGCAATGCAGAGATCCCTCCTGGGGGTGTACAGGTATCTGTCTCTAGAATCCCCAGTTCAGCCCTTCACAAAAGCCCCAGATTTTAGGTTTTCCTCTCCAGCTCTGTGATGAAAATGCTTTTTGTGGTTTTCTCATAGGACTATATCCTGCCTCTCACAGATTTTAGCTCTCTGTCCCTGTCCTCGCTTGCATCCTGCCTCTCAGACCCTCTGTCCTCTCCAGGCAAAGCTGGAGATGATCATCACAAGAGCTCTTCTGTCTCTCCTTCCACATCCACATCGAGTCTGCAGCTGTTCTGTTATCAGGGAGAGACTTTTCCAGCTGAGGATTTGGGCTCACACCATTGATCAGCAGGAGCATGGGCCTTTAGCTTTTCCAGATTCTGGCTCACGGTCTTACTCTTGGAATGAGCTGGGAAGGGAGGGAAATGCTCAGCTTTTGCACTCAGGTGAGGCTGTTTGTTTTGGGAATTGGGAAATTTGCCTGACAGTGCAAAGGTGGTGTAAAAAAGGTGATTACTTCACCCCTGATGCCCTTGGGAACTGGGTAAACACTCCTGGTAAGTCAAAGTCCACCAAATGTCAACAGGAATGTGTCACTTCATGGGAAAAGCTACCTGTGAAAATGATTTTTGGGTGACTTTTGCCTCAAATTGCTTTTCCTCCTGTTACTTTGGCTGCTTGAGGTTCTCCAATCCCCACCACAGCTCCACGCCATCTCCAGGATAATGAGGATGGAGCACCTTGCTGTGTCCAGCTCAGGGTGGCAGCTGCTGGCACTCCACATTTCCTCGAAGTGACTTGACAGGGAGCTGTTCCCAGACTCTGTCCTTTTCCTTCCTTATTTCTCAGCAAAAACATAATTTTGACAGGCCAGTGATGCAGAAAATAACTTGCTGCTCTCCAACTGTTGCATCCCTTGACCCCAATTAGAATGTGGTGCATGTAGAAGTGTCAGCTTCTTGCTTTCTCTCCGCTCCCCGTCTCCCTGACCAAAATTCCCATTACAAAGATGACACCTGAGTGCTTCACAGGGCAGAAAGCGGCACTGACCAAAGAGAATCAGAGTGGATGTGAAGTCCAGCTCCTCTGGGGGCTTTCTGCCCTTGGATTCGGGACAATGAGCAGGAACACCGTCAGGAAGGAGCATGGTGGTGTTGATGGTCAGACTGGATGATCTTAGAGATCTTTTCCAACTGTAATGATTTTATGATTGAATAAGATATTCCACCCTATGGGAATATTTCCCCTTCACCTACCTTTATAGGGGTGAATCCTTTATAGGATTGGTTTAGGCATTGAAATGTGAAGTTTCAGGGCCAAAACCTTCAAGTTGTGGCTGCCCCATCCCGGGAAGTGTCCAAGGTTGGATTGGATGGGGCTCTGAGCACCTGGGACAGTGGGAGGTGTCCCTGCCCATGGCAGGGGGTGGAACTGGCTGAGCTTGAGGGTCCTTTCCAACCCAAACCATTCTGTGATTCCACACTAAATCTGTGTTCCCTGCAGACCTCCAGCTTGGTATCAGAGCTTTTCTTTTCAACGGCTGTGAACCCTAAGGGCTGTGAAGGATGAGTAACAGTGTCTGAGGAAGGGGTGGGAGGTAGCCCATGGATCAGTGGGATTTCTGTGGGTTTCAGCCCATTTCAGTGGGGTTCAGGACCATCCAAAACTCTTTGTGTTCTTTAACCACCCCATGACCCCGCCCTTCACGCTGAGGATCCACTGGCAGCTCCCTCACCTTCTCCTGCAAGCTTGGTGTGAGCTCTGAGGCCAAGAGAGCAGAAAGCAGGGCTGGATTTGTGCCTGGGCTGGGCCTGACTTCTCCTCCCACAGCTCTGAAAGTTGAGTTGTTGGGATTGGACGTTGGGCGCGTTTCAAATCGCGGCCGCCTCCGTGAGGCACAACCTCTCCTCAGGTTATCTGCTGTGTGATTCAAGGGGATGGCAGGAGGGCAGAGTTCCAGGCTGTGACTCATTCAGTCTTTTCCCACTGCTGCTGTAATTCAAGTGGAAATCTCAGAAGATGGTAAAACCTTCAGGCATGTGAAAGATGCCAGGATTTAAGTGCATATGAATGAATCCAGGGCTCATTTTTGAACTTGGAAAAGCAGGGTAGGCTTGCTGCGATCTCATTGCCTCTGCCTGCTGCCATGGAGTGACAGAAGAAGGGAGAATGGCTTGCAGCTGGGAGAAAGAAGGTTTGGATTAGATATTAGGGGGGAAAAAAATCATTATTGAAAGGGTGGTGAGGCCCTGGCAGAGGTTTCCCAGTGAAGCTGTGGATATCCCATCCCTGGAAGTGTTCAAGGCCAGGCTGGGCAGGGCTTGGAGCAGCCTGGTTCAGTGGAAAGTGTTCCTGCCCATGGCAGGGAGTGGAATGAAATTATCTTTACAGTCCCTTCCAACCCAAACCATTCTGTGATCTTAATGGTTGGACTTGATCTTAAATGTCTTTTCTGCCCTAAAGGATTCAATGATTCAGTGGTTTTATCATGGCAAGGCTCAGGGACACAGCTGAGCATGCAGAGCAGAAGGGTCCATCAGAGCTCCAGCCCTCCACCTGGGATTTCCCTCCCACCTGGGAGCTCTGGGACCTCCTGTGACCACTGAGGATGGTCCTGGCCATGACTTCCCCTCCTCATCAAGCCAGCTGAATTCATTGGCATGCTCTGCACTCTCTGGACACTCCTGGATTTCTCTGTGCTTCCTCTGACACTCCCTGTGACCTTTTTAGGCAGATCCTGAGCTGAAGGTGGAACATCTTCCAGCCATGGGGTGATGGAGCTCGCTGCAAGGGTCAGTGCATCCAGACTTCCCTTGATGCTGCTCCTGACGCTGAGTTTCTAACCAGGCTGCTCCTCCTGACCTTCCCTGCAGCCTAGGGCACAGGGAGGGTCCATCCCCCAGGCCTGGGTGTTGGCTGTCCCTCACAGATCCTTGCTTGGAGGCAAGGGAAGAGTTCCAGAAACCTTCCGGTGCTGCAGCAAGGAAGATTCTGCTGGCTGGAAACTCCGTGAAGAAAATCCAAGCTGTGATCAGAAAGCTGTTAGATCATTATTTTGACTTGAAATAACTGGAGGTATAACTCATGCCAATAAAACCCCAAAACACCTTTATTTTCGGCCCTGCAACAGCTCTTTTGTCCATTAAACAGCAGCACCAACTACCACCGCAGCTTCCAAAGGTACTGAATGAACAGAGCCCTCTCTTTGTTCCTGCTGTGTGAGGAGCAGGTGATGCCGAGGTGTTTTAGAGTCTCAGCTCCTAGGAGGTCTTTAATCTGCAGGAATCATGTAATCTGTGAGTGACAGGAGTAATTGTGACACTGATTGAGCTGTGGTGGCTCCACTCAGAAGACTTTTGTCTCTGCACTTGGGATGAGTGGCAGATAAAAGACCTGCTTCATAATTTGTGCCTTGAGAGAAGGAGAAATGACGTGGGAGGGAAGAGCTGAGCCCTCTGAACGGATCAATCCCTTCATTCATTTTCTTCTGCACTTTGTATTGGGGTGTTGAACACTGCTGCTCTTGCAAGGACCATTCCAGCTGAGGAGTGATGCTGGCATGAAGAAGGTGCAGAAACCCCCTCTATTTTTGCCCACCTCCCCCAGAGATGATAACCAGAAGCAGAGGGAGAAAATCTGTTCTGGCCAACACTGCTAAGAGCAAACCCCTGCCTTGGATCTCTTTCTGGAGAGCTCAGAACGGGGTGAAAAACTGTAGTAATGTTTATTTTGCAGAAGATAAGCTTTCAGCTGAATGTCTTACGATGTTTTGGCTGACAGCAATCATGGATTTTTATTTCTTTCCCCAACCCTAAAATAAGAAAATAGCTGCCTGATCTCCAGCTTCATTTTAACCTGAAAAATGTTGGTGGCTTGACAATGGTTTGAAAAAGGATTTCTGGATGAAAACCTAATGAATGGTTCAAAAGTTGATTAAGAAGGAGGGGAGATTCTAAGTCAAAGTTTTCTAGCTAGAAATAGTAATTTATTATCCAGCTATCTTTGCAAATGACAAAATAACTAATTAGATACAATTCATAATCAGAACTTAAAGCTGCCACTGGTGTAAGATGGAAGGTTTTATGAACAATTCATAATCTCGAATTCTGATTTAAATGTAGTGTAGTGTGTATTGAGAGTTAGTCAAACACACTGAGGTGCTGGGAAAAGCTTAATAAGATCCTACAGTTCTGACCCCCTGTAGATTTTATTTTTTCTGATGAAGGATTTGAAAAGGGCGTTTTGGAAAGATGTTTTATATGGTAGCAGTCTTTTCCCATAAAACATCAGCCATAATAATTATTTTTATGCAGATCCCGAGGCACAGAGAGATTAAATGACTTTCTCAAGGTCAGACTGAGTCAGAGGCAGAACCAGGGAATGAAGACAAGTTTTGATTCAGGGACTGTGGATGTTCTCAAGTAGCCCTCACTCAGATCTCCAGGGCTGGGTGCACTCAGTATTTCTGGGTCTGATGTCCCAACATCTCCTGGATTCCAACCCTGGAAGTGGATAATCCCAACCATCTTTTGATTTGTCTTTGGAATCAGCATGACCTTCATGGAGCTGTTGATGAGCTTGTTGTCCTTGCTGGCTGAACTCCTCGGGATCATTGTGGTGACAAATGGCTTCTTCAGTGGCCTCTCAGTACTTGAAGGGGATTTATAAAAAAGGGGAGAGTTTTTGTTTTTCCCATGGGCAGATGGTGATAAGACAGAGGAGAATGGTTTCACACTGGCAGAGGGCAGCTTTGGATTAGGTGTTGGGAAGAAATTCTTTATTCAGGGAGTGGTGAGGCCCTGGAAGAGGTTTTTCAGGGAAGTTGTGGGTATCCCATCCCTGGAAGTTCTCAAGGACAGGTTGGATGGGGCTTGGAGAAGCTTGGGATAGTGGAAGGTGCCCCTGGCCATGTCAGGGGCTGGAACTGGATCATCTTTAAGGTTTCTTCCAACCCAAATCATTCTGTGATTCTTATTTGTCTGTGCTATCACTCAAGATCCAAGGTGGAAGTCGTGGGAAGGGATCAGGCAGAGGCTCTCCTGCATGGCTTTCTACTGATAGAAGAGCTGTCCTCAATTTCAAATCCCCACTGGATGATACTCGAAGCCTTCTCTGGGATCTCCTGGAGATTGGAAGCCTTGAAGTGCCGTGACATTGCTGCCTGTAAGGACTCGTGCTGTGGTGAATCTTGCAGTGCTGCTGCTGCTGGCCAGTGCTGGGGAGGGATTTGCATTCTGGCCTTTTTGCAAATCTCTCTGTTCAGCCAAGTTCAGCTGCACCAGCTCCCAGGGGACACATGAACTGTAGTAGTTGTTCGCTCGCTCAGTGAAGTCGAATAAGTCAACTGCATTCCTCTCTGGACATTGTTTGTGTCTCCAGATATCTCCTCGTGAATTATTAGCTATGGAAAAGACTTATTGCCAAGATACTGGGCTTAGTTTAGTCTCCTGGTCACTGCAGGTTTCTTCCCAAGTATATTTTATTCTAAGTGGCTCGAATGCTGCTCCTCCTGACATTTCCCCCCAGCCTCTCCCCTGCAGTCTGCTCGTTCTTGTTGTCAGGAAGTTATCCCTCATGCTCAGGCTACTTCTTATCAGTCTGTCACTTTTTCAACTCATTGGGCTAATAGTTCTCCCAGTGCAAGAGCTGTCTCTCTGTGTCCTTTTGCCCTGCTGTCCCCAAGGGAGCCTCTTCTTGCACTAAAAGAGGGTCAGACTTGATGGCTTTACAGGTCTTTTTCTGCCCTCGTGCTCTGGCTTCTTAGAGTCTCAAAGACTCTGGGTCTGACCTGCAATGAACTCTGGCAGAATGAGCAAAAGAATAGATTTTATAAAGCAGAATCATGGAATCATTTAGGTTGCAGAAAACCTCTAAGATCTTCGGGTCCAGTCATTCCCTCTGCACTGCCCAGGCCACCGCTACACAGTGTCCCCAAGTGCCACATCCACAGGGCTTTTAAATCCCTCCAGGGATGGGGACTCCACCCCTGTCCTGGCCAGCCTGTTTCCAGGCTTGACAACTCTTTCCATGTTTTTTTTTTCCCTAGTATCCAACCTCAACCTTCCCTGGTGCAACTTGAGGCCATTTCCTCAAGTAAGTAATGAAGATATCGGAGTTCATAAATCCCAGGGGTTTAGACATTTTCATAAACATGAGAATTGTATCCATGAAGGGGTGAAATGGTCTTTTCTGTCCTGAATGTACATTATTTCTGGGGGCATGGGGAAAGCCTGAGTTATTCCAGCACTGGAACTCTTTCTCAGATTTACCGCCGGATTTTCTAAGGATGTGAAGAAACAGGGAAGAGAAGGCAGGAAAGCAACAACACAAGGAAGATGATTCTTGATGCTCGTCCGAGGAACCAGGAAAAGGATGAAACCTTTTTCTCCTCATAGATTCAGTTCAGGGCTGGGACACCACTGAAACCTTCCAGACAGCCCATCCATTTAGGGCTCATAAAGGCAGCTATTCCATCTTGGCTCCAGATGTGCACAGATGTTGAGCGGAGCCTTGCCCTGCCGTGCACTGTCGTTTGGCATCAGCAGCACTCCCCTGCACCCCCAGTCTCCTCAGGGAGGACACCTCAGCAGCCAAGCAGCTGGACTGCAGAGGAGAGCAGCAGTGCTCGGTGCTGATTAAGCACTAATGTAATTAATAGCCTCTTACCATCCTTACATTAGCGACAACGTCAGCGTGTCAGTAACTATTTACAATATAACTTACACAAATGTCATTTTGCTACGCTGAGCACTTCATATTTTGCAATTCTCTGCCACAGTAATAAAATCAGTCAGCCAGTCGGAAGGGAAACACACCCAGGAGATATCATTATTAATGGCACTGGGCCAGGCTTTCCATGAGCCGTGTGGGAGGCGGAGGAGCAGAGAGGAGCTCATTCCTGCACTGAGATGCCCTCAGGTCTCTACATGGGATCGCTTTGAATCTGACTGGATGAGGCCTCAGTTACCCAGTCAGCAAAGTTGGGAAGGGTTTGTCTATTATTTCTTGATGTAGTTAACATCAGCCCAGTGTGTTATCCAGGGCTCTGCATAATTCGGTTTTAAAGGTCTCAAATAATTTCACTTGTCTTGAATCGATTGTTTCCTGCAGTGAAAGATCTTTCCCTGTGCTTCCTGCTTAACATCCTGAACCCTGGGCATCCACAGTCCCCTTTGCCTCATGAGCTGGGGGTTCTGCACTGGCACTGAGTGAAGGTGGCTTTGATGCCCTGGTGCTTTGTTTTAAAGTCATAAATCAGCAGATGGATTGGATCTTGGCATCGCTAATTGGTCATTTGCACGGAGAGCTGATGAGAAAAAGGGAGAAAGTGACTTTATCCACAGGCAGATGGTGAGGAGGAACAGTTTTAAACTAAGAGGAGAGGTTGAGATCAGTTGTTAGGTGGAAGTTCTTCCCTGTTAGGGAGGTGAGGCCCTGGCACAGGGTGCCCAGAGCAGCTGGGGCTGCCCCTGGATCCCTGGGAGTGTCCAAGGCCAGGCTGGACAGGGCTTGGAACAGCCTGAGACAGTGAAAGGCGGCCCTGCTCATGGAAATAGAGTTGGAACTGGGTGATGTTTAAGTTCCCTTCCAACCCAAACTATTCCGGGATTCTGTGATTCATGGGGGTGTGAAGACAATTACTGAAGGTGCCCAAATCTCATTGTTTTGAGGCAGAATTTGCTGAAATACCCTAAATATCTTCCATCAGGGTGCAGCTCCCAGTGACAGCAGTGCAAAAATTCCTGCTGATTTTCCTGGGAGCCTCACAGATCCCAAAAGGACTTTCTATATCCTGTTGTCTTCTCTAACGAGAAGAAAGACTTTTTAAAGTGCCACCTTTACATGGGTTGTTCTGTTGCCATCGATGTTTCAGAGAGGCCCAGCTTAGCAAAACTGGCATCAAATAATTTCCTGCTGCTGTCCCTCTGTTTTCCTCTGCAAAATCCTAAAACCTCTCTATGCAAGTCTGCCACATCAGGATCCAGGAATATTTGTGAAGGTGTGTGAGACCCCTTATTATGGGTCTCTCTGCAAGCAAAGAATGTGACAGCATTTGAAGGTATTTTGCTGTGGTTTCAGATTTAACAGCAGCCATGGCAAATTCACATTTGTCTGTTAAAAAGAAAAGAAAAAAAAATACATAGGAAAAAGAAAAAAAAATCTCCCAGCACTTGATGGATTAAATAGTGCATTGACTGCCTAGAGCACTGGAGGTCTGGGTGGGATAAAAATGCACATGCCCATCTGGCACACAGCAAATATTGAAATCAGTGGAATTACATGAAATGTAAAATTTCCCCCCTCAGTCCCCACTTTTCACTGTCACATTCTGATTCCAAGGCAAAGCAGTTATAAATCACATACAGAACAGGGAAATGTGGAGCCTGTGTCAACTAACACAGGTGCCTGAGCTCCTGCAAGCTCTTGAGTTCTTGCAGAAGAACTGATGAGTAGAAGTGGCTGCAGCCAGAGAAATCTCAAAGGGTTCAAATCAAGCAGAAGTGTCAGTCAAGTAGCCCAACAATGCCTGGAAATCAGCGCTGAATTCTCCAGGAGGAAAATGATGCCATTTGTTTGCAATTCTAATACAATGAATCAACAGATCACTTGCAAAATGCTCCTGATGGAAATGTGCAAAATGGATGTGAACAAGCAGAGGCTGTGAGGGGAGAGGGGGTCTGGGTGCAGGCTTTGCTGCTGAAATTTGAAAGTGGTTTGGTCAAGCTCAGGTGGATTTGATATATCCATAAAATCAAGTCCTGGGAGAACATGGAAGTGAAAGACTTTGGGTTTTGCTGCCGATGAGGAGGTTTTGGTAAAGAAGGAGTTCTGGAGTGGTTGAATGTTTGGCTAAAACAGCAAATGTGGATGCAAGATATAAAGTCTGAATGGATTAAAAATTACCTGGAAACGGAGACAGGTCTCCTAACTCTGTTTCCTGATGAAAAATCCAGCTTTTAGCACTGTTTGATTTTTGTTGTTGTTGGGTTTTGATGGGTTCTTTTTGGAGGCGGAGGGAGGAATTTCCATGGAAATTGGATAGAGATCAATTGTTCATTGTCTTTCCCACTGTAAGAACGAGGGATTTTTGCAGGGAATGAGTCACCTCTGGAGGAAAATTGCAAGTTTTAATTATTTTCAAATTTATTTTTTTTTTCAGTCATAGCAAGGAAAAGCAGAATCTATATCCTTTTCCCAGTCAGAAAAAAGCAATTAGGCTGCCATAGGAAAATCAGTGATATGGGATGAGCTGTTGGGGATCTGGATAAAACTTCTGAGCCAGGTGACCTCAAGGATTATTTGGGATTTGTGCTCTTTTTGGGAATTGTTCTGTGGACGAGTGTCACTGTCGGACACAAAATTATTCACACCAATGCAGCTCGAAGTGAGATGGAAGAAGTAGGAAGTTTATTTGTTCTTTCAGTATTTATAGGTTTTGACAATGACCAGGGATTGGATAGTCAGGTCACCACCTTCCCAACCACACTGGCCCTGAGAGACGTCCATCAAAAGGCAAATCTTTAATGGAATGTATAAACACCTGTGTTTATAGTTACTTTCCTGGGAAACTGGCTAGAAATTATGAGAACAATATCAAAAGGCCTGATTCTCAGGGTGACATGTGAGGAACAATCTGGTTCTGAGGGTTGCTGGCACTCTGGTCTCTGCATCTTCTGGAGTCTCACCCACTCAGGCATAGGTGGGAATTGCTCAAAAATTGCTGCAGTATAATGTCAGTCCTCATGGGAGATTACAAACATTTCCCTGTGAGTGGAAAGGTGTTCACATCCTCAGTGAGGCTGGAAGCAGGAGTGTAATAGGACAGAATTCCCAATGTGCAGTCGGCTTGTCTCACAAATGGTGTGTGGAAAATACCGGATTGCACCCACGGAAAAGCATGCCAGGTCTGGAATGCTGGAATGCTGCACCATCACACATTGCTCACCTTGACTTCAGATCCAGAAGGATCCATTGCTTTCTCCCTTAAAGGACTATTGGGTAGCAGAACAACAAATTCCTTGTAGGACTGGCCCAGAGCATCTGCATTTTTATTTCCTCCACTGTGCAAATACACATATTGTGACATTAAATATGGGCTGGGACCATGGGAATACTCTGCTGCTTTGGCACTGAGAAGCTCCATCGAAGAAGAGCAGGAAATTGGGTTCCCTGACCCTTCTTTCCTCCCTGGGATGATGCCTAAAAGATCAGGACTGATTTGGGTCACGGCAGAATTTCTGCTAATTATATTTTTTTTAATGTAGTTTTTTTTTTTTTCTCTTTCGTTTCTATTAGTTTTTCCTCTGTCTCCTTCTCCCACTGCTTTCTGCTTCTTCCATTTTCTCTTTTTCCCTAATGCTTCCCTAAAACAAAATAAGATGAACTTATGGTAAAACAGAGTTTTTATTGTCTACACTGAAATTTGTGCTATTCCAGGTGACCATTTTTGTCTGGACTGAGAGAGGTTAAATGAGAGGTAGAGTTGTCTTTCACCTTCACACAGGTGCTTGAAGTGCTGCCTGGTCGAGGTCAGTTTTGGGACCTCCATCCAAAAAGTGAGCAGAACCCTGAGGAAGAGTGTGAAGATGGATCAGTTTCCTTTTCCCAGCTTCCAGCAGTGTGGGTGTTGTAAGGAAAAGCTCTGAGGGAATTTTTAAAAAAAATGTCTTTGGGATTTGCCTCAGTTTTTCACAAGAAGCAGCTGAGGTGTCTCAGCATCCTTTGGAGCATTGAGGTGGCTGCTGTCTCCTGGGAAGATGGAACTGCTCTCTTCCTTTCTTTTCTCCATGCTTTAGGATGGATGATGCTTTTATGAGCCTGGGGAACATGAAAGAGACCTGCTGGCCCAGAGAGGAGGAAAGCAAGGGGGAGAAGGATCGATTTTAGGGCTGTTTGGAGGGAAACTGGGAAGGCAGGAGTGTGCTCTTAATGAATAGTTTCCATCACTCGTGTTTCTGAGAGCACCTGCAAAGCAGAGGAACTGAACTGGATTCATTGCTGGCTCTTTCAAAGATAGAAAAGCCCTTGACTACTTCATGGCTTTATATGAAGGGTAAACACTACACTGAGCTATTTGACAGCAGGACCTGGCTGTTGTTATCACCTCTTGTCCTCCTTCTACTTTAAATTTACATTTTTATTTAAAGCTATTTTCTCTCCTCCCAGTAGATTGAAAACCTAGAGTTATCTCCAAGGTTATCACTGGCTGTCTCTTCCCAAGGTCTGTAGCACAGGTAATTGGGGGAAAGTCAAGCAGCAGGGAGAATGTGAAGGGAGCTCAGAGCAGGCAACAAACAGGCTCAGATTTAAGTGGGAGGAGAGTCCAATAACCAAGAGATGGAGCTTTGCCTTTGGAACAAATAAAGAAGGCTCCCTTTTAAGTCAGATCTTTTTTGCTCTTTCAGAAAAAGCAAAACCGTATCAGCCCTGGGAGAAAGGGACAGCCCAGGCTGTGGTTAATGCAGATGTGAGGAGGACACAAAGAGAAGGAAGAGCTGCAGATAACTTCTCTCCTATCAGCACTTGAGGAGAATTCATTGCTGATGTCTCTGCTTGGATCTGGACTTGGAGGGGTAAAGTCTGTCCTATCGCAGACCTGCTGTAAGCCAGCAGCTCCCTCCTGTCTAGGTGACGTGGCAGGTGAATAATATCTTTCAAACACTTGCTTTTATTCATGGGGATTGAAGCTTCCTTTTGAAGCATCAAATCCAACAGTGGAATTATGGGTGGTGTACACAGGAGAAATCATCTTTTCTCTCGCTGCTGAATTCCTCAGAACAGGGGAGGGTGGGAAGAAGAGGCTCCCAGGAGCAGTTCAACTTTTGTGGAGGCTTGATAAAACCATCCCTGCTTCTTGTTGGTTTTCATTTTCTTTTAACGCTCTGTAATAAAGGGAAAGGATTTCCAGGGGCTGTTTCTGGCTAAGGTTCTGCTGGGGTTGGCTTTGTGCTCTTCGTGCTTTTTCCCCCTCTGGTGAGCCACGTGGCTCTTGCCTTCAAGCCTCCTTCTTTTTTAATTTTTTTTTCCCTAAGAAGAGATTTTTTTTTTTTTCCTTCTGCAGAGATAAACATGATGACTTTTTCATGAGCATGGAAAAGCTCAGAAGCACTTGCAAAGCCCCAGCTCTTGTTTGATTTGTCCTTTGGACAAACAAGGCACAGTTCATAACTGTCCGTGGAGGAGAGATTTGATTGATTCCATCAGCAGCATTGCAGGGAGTTATGGTGGATTTGAGCTTTATTTGTCTTTTTGTTTTGTGGGTTTTTTAAGTGGAAATATATAAAGAAGAATTATTGATTTCATTCTCCCAGAACTGTTACATTAAACTTGTCTTCCACAGGTGTAACTGTTTTCTGATTCACTTGACGACCTCTCATCTTTAAGGGAAATTATTTTCCTCCGCCACAGTATAAATTACATGTCAGACGGTTTTTAGGCAGTTTCAGGCTGGTTAGTTCAGAGACAGCACTGCAAAAAGGAGGCAAATTGGGTTTTATTGGGGGACAACTTCCTTTCTCTCCCAAGTTGGCTGTTGGGTATCATAATGGAATTTCCGATGCGGAGTTGTGCGTGTGTGGCTTGACAGGCCTGGACAAATGTAATATCCCAAGAGGATCCAAGGCAGCTTTGCTGTATTATTTACTCTTATTTACTTATTTATTCCATTTTGAAGTGGAGGTGGCTCTTACTCAGTATAAAACTCCACACTGTGTGTGGGTAATGGAGAATTTATTCCTGCTGGGCATAGAGAGGAGCCCCAGTCCACAACGACATCCCAGTCATTCGTGTGCTGCACGAGACATTTCCAGAAATACTTCTCCCTCTTTTTCAGTTCTTTTTTCTTTGTGTGAGGCTGGAATGACCCTGGGAAGAGGGTTTACTCTGGATCTGACTCACACCTTGCTCTTGGGAGCAGAGGAGATGACACCAGAGGATTTTGTGAGGTCTCAGACTTTCACTTGGAGAGCACAGCTGAGATCCAGAGCCAGGGCTTGGCCACCAGGAGGTGGGAAGGGCAGAGGAGGGTGACAGAGAACAGGAGGTCACTTGTCCCTACCTTGCCAGTGGAGGTTCAAGGCTGAGAGAGCAGGAAAATGGGCACATGTTTGTTCTGAATGTGGATTTCAGAGGGGGAAACATCCCTCTGCCCATTCCACCGTGTGGTTTCCTCCAGGGGGAGAGCAGGAAAAATCCTAAAACTGATCTGCCGTGTCCTTAGGTCTCTTTCTGACCAATCTGGGTCCAGCTAAAAAGAGTGTCTGGTTGGTAGCCTGGTTTTGGGTCTTTTTTTCGTTTCCCAGTGCTGACAACACCAGGTGTCCATGAAGACTTGAAAAATCCATCAATTTTGGAATAAGTACTGAAAAGTGGATGTAGGAAGGGTTCCAGATTTCAGCCCCTGGGCACAAACCTGTAAAAAGCTTGGAAATTAAATACTTCAGGGTGATAAGGAACTTACAGCTTGTAGGTTAAAAACTTACAGCTTTTAAATATCTAATTTATATCTGTGCTTTTAGTCCTGTACTTTTTATCATTTTGGTTGTTTCCTCTCCCTCTGTACATCAGTGTCTTACCGGGGATGGAATGAAACCTGAGCTCAAAGGCAGAAAGAAAACTGGAGATAGAATATTACTCACCCCTGTTTTACAACTGATTGAACTTGGGAATTCATCTGTGTGACTGTAGGACACAAAATATTTCCTCTGAGTGCCTGAATCTCCATTTCTCACCAGCTGACAAAAATCAAGCAGAACCTGTATTCTCCACCTGGGAGGCCAGGAGGTTTCCAGAGAAGTCTGTGGTTATAGGGAAATGAGGGATGCAGAATCTTCCAGGGCTGGGTGTAGGATCCAGTTAACAGCACACTGGACAAGCTGTTCTGATTTCAGGGTTTTCTCTCTGTCATTGCCACCAAATTTCTCTGAATCCTTGGCCAAATCCCTCGACCTGGTGTTTAGGCTCATCTTTTTAGAAAATGAGGTAGCTGTGATAACGTGCATGCGACAAAGAGGGAATGTTGAGCTCTGCAGGATGCAACAGGAAATCCATACTGAGGGCATGGCTTTCTAACATTGGCTAACATCATTTTGGGGTTTCTTTGATTGGTTTTGCCTGGGGTTTTTGGGGTTTTTTTCCCCCCATATGAATGTGCTGGTCTAACCTTGCAGATGTAACCGAACCCAGTAACCTCAGCCTTGTAGCTGTGCGTGTACTCTGAGAAATGCTGGAGTGATTATGCATGAACGTTAATTAACCCCCAGCACGGTGGAGCATGTTGGGTGTCAGGGTATTGGGGGACAGTTATTCTCTTCCACTGCTTGCTTTCTGCGTGAAACTGTAGAAAAAAAGCCTGCAGCACTTAGAATTTTGTGCACTTTGTTTTTTGCCTGTTCCCAGGAATTCCTATTTAGATGGAGGTTTTCTCAGTCAGGGACCACTTCCAGCAGCGTGCAGTGCCTGGCACAATGGGACCCTGCTCTTGGTTGTGACCTCGAAATGTTGCCATAATAATAATAATAGTCTGTGGCTTTTGGCACATCACCCGTTCATCACAGCAGCTGTCGGGCAGAGCATTCGATGGGAATAACTCCCTGCAAGAAAAAACAAACACAACAACACCCTGTGGCTTGTGGATCTTGAATCCACGCTCTGGAGGGTGCCAGGGAAGGAAGGAAGGAAGGGCTAAGCTGTGACATTTCACTCTGATTTGTTAACCTTGGCTGGTGTTCAGCTGCTCAGTGCTCAGCCCAGAGGGTCCCCAGAGACATCCAGCCTTTGAAATATTTACAGTGAGCACAAGCTGGAGTGAAGGTGCACACAGGCATCAGGGACAGAGCTCGCCATGGGGAAGAGGCATTCCTGGCATGGCTTATGTGCTGCTCCTGTATTTAATGCCTGTGCTGGATTTTTTTCTCCCCCAAAATTTGTTTTGTGCAGAATTTGAGCACCCAGGATGCCCTGAGGTGGCAGCTTCATGGTTTGACAGGTGTTGTGCAAAGAATTTTTTTTGCTTCAGGTCCATGGGATGATCCCTGCTGGAAAGAGCAGGGAGATTTATCAGGCACTTACCTCAATCCCATGAAATTTGGTGGCCTGATGCCACAGACCACTTGCTTCCGTGCTCTGCCGTAGGCAGAAAAGCAGATAAATGTGTTCAAAATTCGCTCTTCAGAGGCATTCTCTGAAAATTGCTCCCCATGTTTATGCTTGAAAAGTTCCTTGGTGCTAAACTGGTCCATCTGCAGAAAGCAAACTGGTCCATTAGAACATCTGCAGAGAGCAAACCCAAGCAAACGAGATTACTGTCAATTTGTGTTTATTTGAATTACTGGATGAGTCCTAGTCATGGATCAGGGCTAAACATGTACAAATAATTGATTTTAGGTTCAGTGGCTCAAAGCAAAAACACATGGAAAATCTTCTGCTTGACCTAAACCACTCTTTTTTTCCCCCAGTTTTCTGTTAAAATAAAGGCATTTAAAATGCAGCAAGAGAATGCAATGCTTAAACACAGAGCATTGTTAAATATTTGAAGCTTCGGGAAATATTTTCCTCCTCACTTTGATACTTTCTAATTTTTGTCATTTAAAAAAATCTACTAAAAAGTCCTTCAGAATGAAATATCAACATCTTTAATGCTGCAATTTTATGAAGGAGCTTCTCAAACTTTTCCAAGCTATAAAGAAGTATTTTGCAGTGGGTAATGCTTGCCCTGTGTTGATCAATGACAAGCCAACTTCTCTCTCCAGTTTTAACTCAGACCCCAATGAGACAGATGGGGTTTAAAGAATGAGCATGAAGAACTTTAACTGAGGATTCTGACACTTTCTGCTTGAGGAATTTTTTTTTTGCGGAGCCGAGGGCATTATGGAGTTTTGATGAGTTGGGTTAAATTTGCACTGTGAAATCTTGGGGAAATTGGGGTGAGCATGGGCTGGAAGTTGATATGAACCCTCTATCCAAGACCTGCTGTTCTAGAGTTGAACCAGAGCTGAATTCCAACCTTTTCTTCTTGGATTCCTTAGAAATGACACCATTCCAAACATGGAAACTGGCGTGAGGCGTCACCTTGGGATTTGGCATCTCACAGGCTCCAGGTGGGAAAGAACAAAGTGTGCTTGAAGCAGAGCAGTGGGAATAACCAAACCCAAGATCCACTGTGTCCAGGACTGAGCTGTTCACCTCCTCAATGTGCCACCTCCTCCATGTGCCACCTCCATGAGCACAGTGTGTCCCTGTGGCCTCCACCACAGCAGCTCCCTCTGGACCTTTTCCACCCTGGTTTGTTCCCTACAGGCACCTGAAGGCTTTTGGGGCAGCTTTGAAAAGCACCAAGGGCTAAACTTGCTGGTTGAGGAGGCTGTGAAGCTGCTTGGGTTGAGGTTTTCTAGGAGGAGAAGTGGAAATAAGGATGGTTGCAGAGATGAGTGCAGCTGGAGCATCCCTGGCACCCCATCCCTGCCGTGGGGGAGGCATCAGGGCACTTTGGCTCCAGCTCAGGAGCCATGGAACAATCAGCATCATTTCCCAAAGGTGTTCCCTGCCTCTGGGAATGGTGGCCCCACCCATCCCAGTGCAGATGCTCTGGGAAGGGAGTGCAGACCCCAGCAGAGTTTATTGGTAAATGATTAAAACAGGCTTGAGCTGCTGTAGGAACAAGAGGTTGCCATGGAAACAGTCTCTTGATGTGTCCAGGTTTTGAAACCACTTTTCCCTCCTCTCCCGCCCTCAACGCTTCTTCTTTTTCCTGCTGTTGTTTTGTTGGAGATTCGCCCTCCCGGGGTGAGGTGGTGCAGGTGGGCTCTGGGGACCAGGAAGGTACCGAGAGGAGCTGCTCATCCCAGGGAAGGCTTTGAGGGTGGGAGACCCTCTCCACTTGTAGGGACCCTGGAAAGTGGGGTCTGGATGGACCCTGGAGGGTCACAATGTTGTGGGAGCAGGGCAGAATATCCCAGGGAAGCCCTTCTCCCAGAGACACCCAGCTGGGATGCTCTGAGCCTCTGAAGGGCTCTACCCCGCTGGGGTGCTCATCTCAGTAGTGCCTCTTCTCCATCCCCTCACCCCTCTTGGGAACGTGGCAATGGTGGGAAGCCACCTTTGGAACAATGGGAGATCAAGCCAGCGCCATAAGGAGCGGTTCTGAGAGACAAAAGAGGACCCCCTCCTCCTTGCCCACCCCTGCCTGGGCTCCCTACCTTGGGGAGAGGAGCTTTCATTCCGCTCAAGTGGATGAAAAGCAGCCCCTCCCTGGTGGGGGTGTCATTATGCAGCTGTGGTGAAGGGCCATTGACGACCCCTGCAAAGCTTTGAGGAGAATTTTCCTCGTAGACCATTCAGCCCTGCTTTCAGACATGGAATTTTTTTATTTTTACCAACCTCCTGCTTTTTTTTTCTTTTTTTTTTTTTCCTTTTTTGTGTTTTCATCTAAAACACAGAAGCATCTGCATAAACACAAGCTCCTCCCTGTGTGTCGCTGCTTTTGTCCCTTCCCTGGGAATTCCCCTGGCTCTTTCCATCCTAAGCTCTTCAAATTCTGCATGAAACTCCTCTCTGCCGGAGCTATTGAGGATATGATACTACACTGTTATATATTATTTTACTATATTGTATGAAGGAGATATTTCAGTGTTTTACTGCATCTAGAGCAGGCCTGGGAAACCCAAAACCTGGGGTGGCTTTTCTGGCCTGTTCTAAAAGTTCCAACTCTACAACTCCCTGGAGGGTGGAGCCAGGTGGGGGTCGAGCTCTGCTCCCACGGGACAAGGGACAGGATAAGAGGAAATGACTGAAAGTTGTGCCAGGGGAGGTTTAGATTGGATATTTGGGAAAATTTCTTCACTGAAGGGGTCGTTAAGCCCTGAAAGTGCTGGAATTGCCGTCCCTGGAGGGATTTAAAAGCCGTATGGAGGTGGCACTTGGGGACATGGGTCAGTGGTGGCCTCAGCTATGCTGGGAATGGTTGGACTTGATGCTCTAGGAGGGCTTTTCTGACCTAAATGATAGCAGGAGTTATGAAATCCAAGGTAACCTTCCATGCACTTGCTAAAATATATGGAAACTCTGTTAATTTTTTCCAGTATTGCATCACTGTCCAGACTTCCTCAGCAGGAAGGAAGTTATTGACACTGCAGGCCCTATTTGTGTTTTATTTCATGTATTTATGGTAAAATCTGCAAGTAATGCAGGCCCAACCTAAATGACCTGCCAGGCCTCCCTTGGAATCACAGACTGGTTTGGAAGGGACCTTAAAGACCATCAAATTCCCACCCCCTGCCATGGGCACCTCCACCAGAACCTTCCATGGGCTCTGCTGAGCCATGACTACATCCAGGTGCCTTCTCCCTCTCATTGCCTGATGCAGCAGCAGTGACTGGTTTCCTAAATTGCCTTACATTTATCTGATGTGAATCCAGGTCTGAACACTCTCAGGGATGATGGATCTCAGGGGAGTTCATATGGAAACTTCTGCGTTGTTTATCTCAGCAATTCCCCAAGCTTGGGCTGCACTGGCTTACTTTAAATAACAAAATGGGTATTTTTGGGCAAGGATCTCCCAGTGCTCTGCTTGCCCAGCAGGACTGGTGGTAAGTGGAGAACACCCAGCAGCCAAAATTGGAGAAGAAACCTCCAAAAAGCCCCAGCCCTTTTGCTCCAAGCTTGTAGGAACTTCTGTACATCCCCATGTTGTGTTTTATTTCTCAGATTTTCAAATTTCAAGCCCTCCCTCAAAGCCTGGACAGTTCCTCACTTTCATGGCATCTTAAAAGGGACCAGAGAGGCCCTGGAGTCCTTCTGCAGGAACGTCTCAATCAAAGGTGTCATGAAAGGGGTTTAATTTCAAAAGCTCTGAATTACACCTCGATCAGGAAGGACGTGGTAATGGTGGAATTGCTGAGCTCAGGAGGTTAAAGAATGAAGGGGAATTCACAGTTAACATCTGTGACACAACGAGTCAGGATGAGAGAGCCTCTGTCCTCAGAGCAGCTATCAAAGGCATTTCCCTGTTCCCATGCTTTTGGGAGATTTTTAATTACTCTGATGTTCGTTAAGAGTTACTTACGGCCAAATAAGCGGATTCTTAAATTCGAAGATGCTTTTTTTTTTTTTTGCTCCCAGAAATAATGGCAGAGCAGCAAATCAGCCCCAGCGAGGCAAGGAGGATGCAGTGAACTCAGAGCTGCTCTGAAGCCAGATCAAATACCAGTTCACATAGCAGCCCCTGCCTCCATCTGCACCAGGATGATGACAGGAGAATTGCTTTGAATTCCTCCGAAGAAAAGCATCCAAGACAGTGGGAAAGCCTCTCCTTTCCTGGAGTTCTGTTCCCCACTAGCTCTAATGCCAGAGGTGGCAGGTGGTGAACCTGTTGTGTGGGGAGGGGCAAGGGAACCGGAGAAGGGGAATTAGGCAGGTGTTTAGCAAGGCAAGCAGCAGCCATTCAGGGCTGGCATTCCTGGCCTTGCCTCCTGGCCACCTGGAGGAACCCGGCCTCGGGTGTCACCGCAGGGAGTTGGGAAAATACTGGAACAATGAGGAGCTGGGGCCTCACAGGTGAAATGCCAGCAGGACTGGAGTGGGAGGGGTGGAGGAGAGTTCAGGTGTGTAACCTGGGTGAGCTACAGCCACACAACCAGATTTCCTTGGAGAGAAATGTCCTTGGAGGAATGGGTTTGGGATGGCGCTGGCAGTACGGGCACAGCTTTTTCCCTCGGTGTCTCGCTGGCAGTTCGTGATCTTCCTGCTGGCACATCAGAGCTGGGGAATATTGCATAAGCCTCACTGGGGACCTCGAGAGCAGATTAATTCCTTGAGCATCTTCCTTCTTGCCGCCAGTGAAGTCTGCTGCTCCGACAGATCCAGGGAGACAGCTGGGCAGGGCTGGAACCTCCCCCAGACAGATAAGGCACAGGAGGAAGAGAGATAGCCCTTCCTCCAAAACCCAACTGGCTTTTGGGGAAGAAACCCTTTCTTGTGGCAGCTTACAGTGTCCATCTGCAGAAGGGACCTCTCTCCAGGTACCACGGTGGTGGTGACGATGATGATGATGATGAGACACTCAAGTTAAGGCGAGGACAGAGTGTGATTAAGTCCCTCCCTCAGGCAGAGCTCAGACAGGGAAAATGCTTTGGATGCAGTGGCCTGTAATTATGTAATTCTTCCTCGTTATCTTTTCTAATTGTTCTCAGTGCTGTTTCCTAAACTGATTGGAAACAATGGCAGATGGGGGTGAAGTGGGAGGCAGACGTGAGCGTGGCAGGCTGCCAGCGTAGTACAACGCTCTCCAGAAAGGGAGAAAGGAAAAGAAAAAGAGGGAAAAAATAAAAAAAAATCCACGGTGGAGACTTGGATGCCAGGACCTGAATCGAGGGGACACCTGAACCACTGCCAGGCTGGGAGGTGCTGCCTGGGGATGTCTCATTCAGACTCATGCATATGCGATTTTCTGTGCTACATTCAAGAAATCCCAAGCCTTCCCCCATCCCTGGCACACCTCTGCTGCCCCTGAGCTTTGCTCTTTTCCTTTTTCCCCAGTACTCCAGTGATGCAGTTTGAACCCTCACTGGGAGGGGCTTTGCCAGGAGAATCTGTGGTCTGCTCCCTCTGGCATCGAGTTGTTTACTTGTGTTTTGGAGAAATAAATTAAAAGAGAGAGAAATTTGGCTTGTTGCATTTGGAGGTGAGTGCAGGGCAGAATGAGGGGCCTTGGGGGAGATATTGCAGTGAGATTTCCTCATATTTGGCACAGGTTTCAGGGGAACCACGGGGTGCAGCTCCCCAGGAGCTCCTTTTTGTCATGTTCACTCATTTTCTCTGCTGCTTATCCCTTCTTCTGTGGGTGAGGGTTTTTTTTTGCAGGGATGTGTATCTCAGAGGTGTTTGGGGATCCAGCAGAGCCCCCTGCTCTCCTCTCACTACCAGTCCTCTGCAGCACAGCAGGAAGGGAGAGCTCACACTGCTGCTGTATTTTTTTGTGTAGAGAAGGCCAGAACAAGCCCTGCTGGAATGTCTGAGCACCAGTTTCCCATGGCAAGGGGAGAGGACAGAAGTCTGTGGGATCATGAGGCATCCCACAGTGGCAGCATCACCACCCCTGTGACGAGCAGGGCTCACTTATGGGACGAGAGAGGCCCCTACAGAAAACAAACCCTCTTCATCCCTATGGGGTCAGCACCAGGCTCTGGAGGAGGCTCTGAGCCACCCCTGGGTGATCTCCCTGGGTGGTGCTGATTTACCTTCCTCATCCCAGTCTCTGAGTGTTTAATTTCTGTCTCAGCCCCCACGTCCTGACAGCGCTGGGAGCTGGGCAAGCAGCTAAGGGGGGAAAACAGAATTTATCAGAGCTGCCCTCTCCTCCTCCAAGCCCAGAGCTGTTTTTCCATCACTGCTGACATCTCTGTGCCTGCAGGCTGCTGTGGGGTGGAGATGGGGCAGAGAGGAGCAGGAGCTGGAGGCTGCAGGTGGGGTGGTTCGACTCTGGCTTGTGCTGGGATTTGAGGGGTTTGAGCTGTGGTGATCTCCAGACACCCCTGGGCAGGAGTGGAAGGGAAAGACCCAGCAGGGGATGGCAGAGAGCTGAATCCCAGCTTCCAGCACGGCTCTGGGTGCCACCAACTCCTGTGGGTCTGGACAGCAGATTTGCTTTTGCATGAACCTGGGCAGGGCAACTTTTGTCAAAGGCTGAAGAAGTTCCCTTTGCTGTCTCCTGAGTGTGTCCTGGGCTTGCTCAGTGCTGACAACACAAGTTGATGGTTGGCAGATATTCTCCCCAGCAGTGCTTCTTTTTGGCTGAATAAATACATGAACTTCTTCCTTTTGCTCAGCAGACTCTTTGGCTCAGAAGTTCCCATGATGATACAGCAAAGGGAAAAACCCAGTTCCTTCTATCAGTTTTGTATCTGGACATTTTAATTCCATTTTTTCTCGTGGGATTGTCCTTTTCCTTGTGCTATGAGGCAGAAAGAACAAAAGATCCCTCTATCATTTTCTAATATACCTTTATCATCCCTCTTCACATTCATCTCCTCTCTGAAATGCGCAGCCTGGGAGCTCCTGCTAATCCCTCCTCACAAGAAAGGTTTGTCTTGACCTTGACCAGCCTTGTCACAGCTCCCTGGACTATATTTTGGGCAGATCAGTGCCTTTTGGGATGGGTGCCAATCCCCCTGTGCAGTGGCATGCATTTGGGACAGGATGTGCCATCTCAGACACACAGGGCAGACCCACCAAGGCTGGACTGCAGAAGAACGTCCTCAAGGAAGTTATTGGTGGATATTCCACCAGAAATGGGGTGCTGGGAGAGATTTTTTCCACACCAGCCACTAAGACAGGACCTCAACAATATCTGGGATGTAGGGGCTGGTGTTGGGATGAGGAATTTGGGAGGAGCAGAGAGGAAATATCACCTCGTTCCCAGGTGCAAGGCTTCCCTCTGGAGGAGGGAAATCATTCCCCCTCCAGTCCCAGGATTTATTTCTTTATTGATTAATTTGTGCCTGTGTGTGAGGTGTGCATTTACATCGCTTTCACCACACATTTGCATTACTTCTCTGTTTTTTGCAGAGCACAATCCCAGGACTGTCTGTCGGGAAACACAATCAGAGCAACTCATGTTATTTCAGCATGTTTCATACAGTTGTTTTCCTTCTATTATTTTTTTTTTCTTTTTTCCCTCCCTTTCTCTTCCCTTCTTTCCCAGAGTAGAACAAGTACAGTGAGACTGGCAGAAAATTGGCAAACTTCAGCAATCCAGAGGCAGTGATTTTTTTCCCTAAGTATCTTAATGGCCTCTGTTAATTTTTTACTGTTTTCTCAGCCTGCAGGTAGTTTGAGTATTTAAAAAAAGAAAGAGACAATTCAAAAAGCCTCCTCTTCCCAACCCCGTTTAGAAAGTCCATGAACCTACAAAAACTCTTTGGATTTACCTGTATTTCAGAAGTCTGCTGAATTGGTCACAGGCATTAATGAAAGTGGCAGAATTATCCTCCAGGCTAAGTTTTGCATAAAAATATTTACACAGAAACCAGACTCACCTGCATCAGCACCCTTGCAGAACTCCTGCTGTCCCTCCATCCTTCTCCCTGTTTTTTTCCATGGAATATTTTGTTTTCCAGTTAAGTCTCCTCCAGGTCCCTGCTCCCTGCAGACCTTATATCCTTTTACACAAAGGCAGCAGCACCAAAGCTGTTTTCTCCTCTTGGCCCCAAGTTGTGCCAGGAGAGGGTGGATATCTGGAAAAGTTTCTTCACCAAAAAGGTTGTCCAGCACTGGGAAGGGCTGCCCAGGGTAGTGGTGTCCCCATCCCTGGAGGGATTTGGGGATATGGGATGCTGGTGGGCTTGGCAGTGCATGGTTGATGGTCTCAGAGGGTTTTTCCAGCCTAAATGAATTTGTGGCTCGTTTTGCCTGGATTCCTTGTCTGTGAGGGAGTGCTCAGCTGATGAGGTGATCTCTGGATCCACACCCCTCCAGTCCTGGTCTCAGGTTTTCTGATTTGAACCATTAAATGGAACTCCTGGGTGCTGCAGGTGCCATTAAAGTGTTGCCAAGGTCCACCACAATCCCTGTCCTTTCATCTCATCAACCAGACCCACATTAAACTCTGGCACAAAGATCAGGAACCCCTAAACCTTCCTTACTTTGCCACTTAAACCTCTCTGGTTTGGGTGCAGCTCATTGGGAAGCCCACTCACCTCTGACCCCTGAGGAAACATTTGCAAGGCAGAAAGGCTGCAGTGAAAAATCCCAATACAAAGTTGAATTCCTGGAGTTTATTTTCCAAGTTTGAAAGTGACAACTTGTTGGCCTTGAAGATTTTTCACCGGTGCCAGAACGATCCTGAGGGAGAGATTTTCTTCTTCTTTCTCAGACCAGGGGATAATTAGCAGATTTTAATGACTGCTTGAGAAAGCTGGCTAATGAGCTATTAAAAACACCCCTCATCCCCTCCTCCTTACCCAGTCCTTAAATGAAAGCCACAAAACAGTTGGTCATCGTTCTGACCGGGTGCGTCTTAAAGATATTTTTCTTTTCAAGCTAATTGTGGCTGATTGGTATTTGCTGGGGAAAACTCGGATTGGGAATGCAGCAGGAGGAAAAATGGTCTGTTCTGCTTCCACAGGAGTGTGAAGTACAGCCAGAGCATGGTGCAGGAATTCTGGAATCCTTTAGGTTGGAAAAGGCCCTTAAGGTTGAGTCCAACCATTAATCTAAAACTGCTACTAAGATGAACTACTAATTTAACACTACTCCTGACTCAGTCATGAGAAAGTCTCAGCTCTCTGCTGGCCTCTTGAAGTCCAAATGTGTCCTGTGAGCCAAATTCCTGCCACGTGGATGCTGATATCACATGGTAGCACCAGGGCTGGGACCTTTTGGTGCCAGGACCTCTTGATTTTAAAGCCATTTTCACACTTGGTTTAGTGACACTCTGTTACCCAGGCTGCTCTGCCTGGCCTTCCTGGGGATATTCTCTTCAGGTAACAGGAGGAAATTCTTTCCTGGCAGGGTGGGGAGGCCCTGGCACAGGTGCCCAGAGAAGCTGCAGCTGCGCCATCCCTGGAAATGTCCAGCTTGGACGGGACTTGGAGCAGCTTGGGATGGTGGAAGGAGTCCCTGCAGATTTAGGAAGGTCCTTTTGGTTCTTTCCAACCCAGTTTTGTGATTGTTTTTGAGCACGCTGAGTGTTGAGGTGAAGGGAGGACACAGCCAGGGTGGTTTGTGCTTCCCGCGTCTGTCCTGCGTGACTGCGGACCAGGCAGGAGATCGCCCTCGGTGCCTCCCGTCTGTGCTCGTGGAGACTCTGACAACTGTTCCTGCTCTCTCCAGCGGAGGTGGACAGCTTTTCAGAGAAAAATAGCTCCACACCCTCTGGCTGTGAACTCTGATGCTTTTTAGCTCGGCTCTTGGCGTGTTTTCCCTTCATTAGTGCTCCTTGCCTCTTCTCGGGGTTGTTTTCCTCCCTCTTCCCTTCTCCCCAGATGTAAAGCGGTTTCAGAGGGACAAAATGTTAGCGTGAGAAGACTGAGGCCCCTTTTTCTTTTTGAGGTGACATCTCCTGTCACTTGCCATTCCCTTCAAGAGCACTGACGTTGTGTGACCCACGGAGCTGGGGCAGCAGCTCCTGCTCAGGGGCTGTCGTTCTCTCCATCTGCTCCCACCACAAATCCTGCCCTGCCACGCCAGGGGAAGAGCATCTTTCCTGCTTTTGGGGAGATGCTGACCTGTTCTACCTCTTACATGAGCACAAAGGACCTCACTGTGACACAAATCAAAGTGTGGGGTTTTTTAGGGATTGATCAACAGGGTTTGTTCATGGCAGAGTCCATCTCCTCCAGCCCTGACATCAGCTGCAGAGAGGCTCCTTCCTTTGGTGTTGGTGAGCACGAGCTGGAGTCTCAACTGGAGTAACTGGTGTCACCCCAGTGAATTTCCATGGGGTAGTTTGGGTGTTGCTTGTTTTCCCATTCAGCAAACAAGAAACGTGGAGAAATAAAGTCCTCCTACGTGGCTGATTTCCTTTTCCAACCCCTCATGTGCAGCTCTCTGATCTCACAGTCTGTTGTTATGGAAATAATACAATTACAGTCACTGTGAGTAACGAGGAAACACGGTCTGCCAGGGGGAAGAAAAGGAGACCAGTTTTCCAAGGTTTCTTTAAGTATTTGGTGAGAGGAAGAGGAGGAAGAGACACAAGTGCCAGGGGACAGACCTGTATTGGTTTCCAGCTCTTATCCCCTTTTCTCCCAAGCATTCATGTATTTTTTTTTCTCTCTGTAGATAATGGCCAAACCTTGGTCAGTTTGTTCACTGCTGCTCTCTGCTTGGCTAATTAATACTTCTTATTCAAACCAGCAGAGGTGGACAGCTTTTCAAAGCAAAGCAGGTTCCCAGCCTGCAGCTGTGGGCTCTGGTTTCACCTTGGGCTCTTGATGCATTTCTTCTCTTCATTAGTGCTCCCTCGATCTTCAGGGGGCTGCTGGCACCTCCTGCCATCATCCTTCCCTTGCATTTCTATCCTCTCCTTGCACTTCCCTCCTCCCCTTGCACTTCCATCCTTCCCCTGCACTTCCATCCTTTCCCTGCTCTTCCATCCTTTCCCTGCTCTTCCATCCTTTCTCTACTCTTCCCTCCTTCCCTTGCTCTTCCCTCCTTCCCTTGCACTTCCCTCCTCCCCTGCACTTCCCTCCTCCCCTTGCACTTCCATCCTTCCCCTGCACTTCCATCCTTTCCCTGCTCTTCCATCCTTTCTCTACTCTTCCCTCCTTCCCTTGCACTTCCCTCCTTCCCTTGCTCTTCCCTCCTTCCCCTGCACTTCCCTCCTTCCCCTGCACTTCCCTCCTTCCATTGCTCTTCCATCCTTCCCTTGCTCTTCCCTCCTTCCATTGCTCTTCCATCCTTCCCCTGCTCTTCCATCCTTTCTCTACTCTTCCCTCCTTCCCTTGCTCTTCCCTCCTTCCCCTGCACTTCCCTCCTCCCCTTGCTCTTCCCTCCTTCCCCTGCACTTCCCTCCTTCCCTTGCTCTTCCATCCTTCCCCTGATCTTCCATCCTCCCCTCCCACACCACTGCTTCCATCAGCTGCTCTCACAGGTACCTGCTGCTGTCACAGTTTCCAGCTGTCTGCTCTTTCAAACCTCTGGAATTTCTTCTTTCAGACCATGGTACCAAGAGTGGTCTGTGGTGAGGTGACACCTGGGATCCTGTGGGGGAAGATAGATTGGGAAGCCCTGTGGAGCCCAAATGCTGCTGACCTTTCCAGTGCCAGCACACCAGGCATGGGTGCATTTGCAAAGAGAGTGTAAAAAGAGATGTGAAACAATGAGGGATGAGGCAGAGAGGAGGAGATGGAGGCTCTGTTTGAGTGTTGGTTATCAAATCTGTAGGATTTAGGGAAAAAATATTTTTATTTTCTGTGCTTTTGCTCGAAAGTCTTTAAACAGGGAATATGAAACCTTAATTTTAACTGTCCTAGGGACAAAGAAGTCTTGCTGTCTCTGGAAGCATCTGACTTGGGGTGATCACTGATTTCTCTGAAGATGAAAATGTTCTTTTCTTTAAACTATTTTATGTCAAGCAAGGGCTTGAGTGCCTCTGATTGCTCAGGCCTTGGGCAGTGATCCATTCCTGAGGCCAGTTTGCAAATGAATCTGTGCTGTTCGATCCAACAACGTTCATTTCTCTCTCCCCCTTCCACCCAAAAAATGCTTTAGGGAGAGAAAGACGGAGAAACAGAGTGGAAGCTCTAGAAGGGTTGTCTCAGTTCCCAGCAGTCACATTGCTCTCGTCAAAGCCAGCCAAGTGGAACTGGTGACACTCACCAGAAGAGCTGCTCTAAATTAAGCAAAGCTGCAGAAACTTTGTAAACAAGAGCTGACGGCTCCAGGCCGCAGGAGGGAGAGGTGACAAATGTGGTTTGTCCCATGGAGGAAACCAGCGTGGAGCAGAGCCCTCTGAAATGGCTCTGCTGAGATCTGCATTGAGTAGCTGTTCCATGGGTCTTCCAGGTTGTTGGAAAAGCTGATGCTCCATCCCTGGAAGTGTTTAGGACCAAGTTGGAGCTGGGCCTTGAGCAGCCTGGTTGAGTGGAAGGTGTCCCTGCCCATGAAGTGGGGTTGGAATGAGATGATCATTAAGGCCGCTTGCAACCCAAACCGTTCTGGGATTCCGTGATGTCCTCTGAGGCAGTGTGAGGAGCAGGGACCTCACTGGGAGTTGAACAAGAAGCTGACAAGATGTAGAGGCACAAAACAAGTAGATGAAGTGTTGATGGGGTTTTCTTCAGAGGATTGTCCTTGGTTTTGAGTGTCCCATCCTTTATTGCTGTGAGGATATTTACCATTCTGGATAACAGGACAGAGATGGGCTCATCCTAGTTACACATTTTTATATCCATTTTACAGCACTAGGCAGGGTAAAAAGGCTTTAATGTGAATTGGAGTCCATGTTTGACCAAACCCAGGTGGGTTTTACACATTGTCTGACTTCCTGAGAATCCCTCTGGAGGGTAGGAAGAGGTTGGATTTGCCGGGGCAGGTTATGCTGCTCTGTGGTTGCCTTGCTCTGTGGAAATGCCCTACATTATGTTTATTTTCGATAGTTTCTTCTTGATTATGATGGTATTTAATGATTTCTTCTTAGGCCCTCATACAATTGTTGAAGATACTTAGAGGTTTTTCCCAACCTTAACAATTCTGTGATGCTGCGACCTCATGATTTGGTTTGTAGGCCCTGAGGGCAGGGAAGGATAAGTTGGAGTGTCCCAGCAAATTGCAGTCTCATTTTCCTTGTCTGCTTCCCCTCTTCCCAGTTAGAAAAGAATCTCTCTTGTGTGCAAGGTTTATCATGCACTGGCAGTACCTCATCCTGGAGAAAACCACTGCCACTTGTCATTTGGGGGATCTTTCAAGATAAAAGAGCCCTGTAAGAAAATGCTTATACTGTTGAGTGTTTCATTATAATTACAATTTATTTTGAATCGGGTCTTACACCAAGAATTTAATCTAATTTTGATTATCCAGAGGATTTAAACCTCTTCAGCTCCCGTTTTAACTTGCATAAATAAAACTCCTATCTCCCTTAACTCATATTCCCCAGCAAACCCTCCTGGTAGGGAGAAGTTTCTGTATTGTACCCCATTTCCAGAGCTATTGGCATGAGGATTTTGTAACAGACCAAACACAGAGGTCTGGATAACTTTTTCCACAAAGAAAAAGCTCCCCATGGCTTTTTATTTTTTTTTTTTTTTTATTGTTGGGGAAAGCACTTTATCTTGCTGATGTACTGCATTACCCAGGGTGCCACCTTTAATTCCTACAGATTGCTTAAAGGAGGATCCTCAATATTCCTCCCTCAAGGGGCTCTTGCCAAGCTCAGTGCAGCCCTAAGTATGCAGTGGAAAAGTGGGATGGGAAATGAGAGTCAGGAAGGACCTGAGCCAGTTGCTGGTTTCCTTATTAACAATTAAAGTTTGAGGCAGCGTTTAAGAGGGATGTGGTTGTCTCTGTCTGAGACAGAAAATTGCTTCTTGTTTCTGATGGGTCCTGCCAGTCTTTGCCAAGGACAGGGCTGCTGTGGCTTACCTGGAAAAACTCCTGCAGCCAGCATGGATTTTAACTGTAAATGCCTGGGATAATGCTGCATCCAGAATGTGGAGGTGAGGGGTGAAGATCTGAAGATTTGGCCTGCTCTGCTCAAGTCCCAGCTTTCAGTTTGACTGTTCCACCAATAACCCTCCTGCCACAAAGGTTTGTGTTCCATTTACTGGAAAACCACCTGATAACGCTAAAGAAATCCCTTTTGGTGTCCATCACTGACTACAAAATATTGAAGGCAGCCATGATAATTATACTTCTAATTTATTATTTAGCTGTGTCTATTTCCACTGTGTAAAGCCAGCCTAAAGACAGGTGTGGTGGGTACAATCACAATAAATATATGATCTTCTAAATGCCTGATGTGGGTTTGGCCGTGGTGATTCCAGACTGATGGAATGAGTGTGTCAAGTATTCAGGAAGAGGTAAAAGCATCTTCTGCATCTCCAGATAGAATCCAAAACAAACGGGCCCCCAGTTTTCCATGGAAATCTCTTCATGGGATCTGAAAAGAAACAGCAAATTCCCGGTTAAATACTAGTTAGACACAATTATTGTTCTTCCTTTAATCTAATTAAGCCTTCAATTTAGTGAGAAGAGCAATTAGCATCTGAAAAGCCGAGAGGGGTGGTAGAGACCGTGGAGGAGGCAGGTCCCACACAGTGGGAGAGAGGAAAAAATGCTCTCAGTACCAGTGCAGAAGGGAGATGCCATTACTGCATATGGCCATAAATGGCTCTGTGCAGCCCATGGTCTTTAATTTCAGCAAAAACAGGAATTTTAGCTCCCCAAATTGATTCTGAAAATATTTTATTTTTATTTTATTTTTAATAATTTTTAATAAAAAATTTACTTTTAATATTTTTTATTTTTATTTTATTTTATTTTACTCTTTATTTTACAATAAAGGCCAGGAATGAAAAAAAAAAAAAATTGGAGAAGGTTTTTTTTTAATGAAAAGTTCTGTTCATGATCTTTTTTAGTTCATTTTTGTGGTAGAGTCGTGGTTTTGTGCTAACTCTGTAATTTCCATGAGAGGACGTTTGGTTCTTTGGATGAAATGTGCTGTGTTTTGGAATGATCCTGCATGGAATGATCCAGGGGTTTGCATGGATATCTTGTAGAGCAGCCACAGCAGAGTTTGAGCTCCTTCCCAGAGAAACAAGGCGAGAATGGAAAGTGCCAAGGTTTGGTTTCATTTGTGATTTGTTGGCGTGTGGGAAGTTTGATGGAAGAAGTGATCACAATTGAGAGAATTCTGGGCTGCTTGGGAGCTGGGGGCATGGATTGGGGGAATGCTGCCACCCAGGCAAGGTCTTCATCCAACTTTTAATTATTTATAATTGTCTCTGCATAAAATCCGGCACAGGGCAATATTTGGTGGTAGAAGTGTAGAGATATTGGGAGATTTTACTTTTTTTAGTGTAGTAATTGTAGGAAAATACAATTGGAGACTCAGAAAATGGTGAAAGGGATAAAGAGTTAACACTGGGAAAGAAAAAAATTTGGAGGGAGGGATCGAGAGGCAGAATAACCACACTTGGGAATATTATTTCAAGGGTCTTAATTCCCATGACTTAAGACATGAATACAGTGACTCCAAAGGTGTTTTGAGAAAATATTGCTGTATAGGGGTGCTTTTGAGAGATGTGACCCAAATCCATATTAGCTGCATCCACAGAGGGATGTGGAGTTATCCTAGCAAAGACAGGATCCATGGGATGGCACCGAGGGATGTGTTGGCCAAGCAGTGAAGAGCTGCCGTAAAAACTGCCAAAAACGTGAGGCCAGCTCAGCATTAAGAGGATCCCAGCCTGGAAAGTGCTGGGATGGGATTATATCGAGTGCTTTCCACACACAAATGTATTTCAGAGAGTGTCACAGAAGTAATTGAAAAACATCAATAAGCATTGATAAAAACACAGGACTGGACACGCCTGGCGGAACCTCTGTCCGCAGGAAGCGAAGAGTGAGGATCCATAAAGGATTGAAATGAATTGTTATTCTCTTGCTACTTAAATGAGATTCACGGGAAAGTTGCTGATTTTTGCATGAAAAGATGACCTTGTCCTGCAACCAGATAAATCTCTAAAGTCTTTCCACCCCTTGGAATTGCTTTATTGGAGTTGTGCGAGGAATTTATTTGGTCCTCAGTCAGGCAGTTTTGCTGGATGCAGCGCGCTTAGCTGAAGTTAGGGATCCCAAAGCATTAATTTTCCTCTAACCTTTAAGCTGAAGTGTTTGGGCTGGGTTAGCATTTGGAAAGGAGTCAAAACCCCAAAGTGGCAGAAGCTGGAGCAGTGGAACAATGGGGTGCATGGAATTTTATGGAATGTGCTGATGTTTTGGTAGGATTGTTAAGCTCAGATTGTTGAAATTTTAGTCCAGACTTCCTTGTGGTTGTTTTAAATGGACAGTGCCCCACAGCCCAAACCAGCAGACTGAGGTTATGGAGCTCAGCATACTGGCCAACTTAGGCTTCCAAAACAACTTGAGTGGGATTAACTGTTCTGTGGGCATTTTCAGAGTTCTTGGATTCATGAACTATTTTCTTATTAGGTCTTTCATGCACAATGTTTTTCTCATAGTATCTAGGGATTACTTTACCTTTTTCTCACCTTTTTATGTAGCTAGAGAAGGTGCCTGTGGGCCAGAGACTAAAAAACACTGAGTCTTAATATTCTCCAGACCTTTAGGCATCAAGTAGGAAGGAGTATTCAGTGGATCATTTAGAGATGATGTGAAGGGTTTTAAGACCACTTATGGAAACCTCTCTGGGAGAACTTGGGTTTGTCTTCATGTAAACCAGGGCTGGGATTCAGAATCCTTCTAGGAGACCTAGTCTAAGCTCTTCAGTAAATCACCCCTTTTCTCTTTTTCTGAGGTTTTCTATCCATGGCTGGGAAGGGAAGAGTTAGGACAGAGCTGTAGGAGGGGAAAGGAGACATGGAAAGATTGGAGGCAAAATTCCATGTGCACTTCAGAATCATGGCTTGGGTTGGAAGGGACCTTAAAGATCATCAAATTCCAACCCCCTGCCACGGGCAGAGACAGCTCCCATTATCCCAGGTTGCTCTAAACCTTGTCCAACCTGGCCTTGGACACTTCCAGGGATGGGGCAGCCACAGCTTCTGTGGGCAACCATCACAGGGAAAAAATTCTTCCTAATACCTAAATCATCCCTGTTTCCCAGGTGAACATGGCATGGGTAGGCAGAGGGTTGGGAAGGATGTGAGGATTAAGGGATGTTGGATGACTTGTGCAGCTGCAGAGAGAAAAAACCTGTGTATCAGGACCGTTGTGGGATGGGGAATAAGGATTTGGTTGTTTCACCCTGGCATGTGAAGTGAGGAAACTTCCTGACACTGCTTTGTTGTGGGAAACAAAGAAGTGGGACGTTAAACCTGGGACGTTAAACCTGGGACAAAGCAAGCAAGAGGGAGAGCCACTTGGATCCCATGGGAATGTGGGGCTGCAGGAGATGGAATCCTTGGGTCAGGAGCTCTGCCAGGACTGGGCTCTGTTGTCTTCTCATGTGTAACAAAACGTTTTGGCTGTCTCTGATGCTGTGCTGCTGATTCCTGCCTGTCTGAAATCCCTGTCTGACCACTGAGCAACATTTGGAACTCCTGTTCCTGCCCTCACTCTCCCCATAAATTTTGGGTTGATTTATTCAGCCTCCATCTCCAATGTCCAAAGTGCTTTGGTGCCCAGTTGTTGTCTGGTGGTGGCTGCTGGTCCCTTGCAGAGCTCTGATCTCTTTTGACCATTTCCATCCCCCGTCCCATGGGTCAGCTGGGAGAGACAGAGGATTCCTTTAGGAATCTCTGTGCCTGTGATGGGAACTGTGTTTGCACTCAGATCTCCTGTGGGCTGGTCAGTGGGACAGTTGAGTGTTGTTTGCAAGTGGTGTTTCCTCAGACAATTTTTTTTTAATGCTTCTGCTTAGTCCACACTGGAATCTTCACATTTTTACCTTTTCTCTCAGATTGATCAGAGGCTTCATGTAACTGCTGGGAAAGCCCTCCCTCACCAAAAAACCTCTGTTCTTGAAAGCTTTTGTTGAAGGCTTTAACACAGAAGATCCCACCACTGAGCCACAGTCCTGGTGATCCTAGGAGAGACCCTGATTCTGCTGAGATTTCTGCTCTTGCTTTCACCTGGCAGTGTCACCTCTGTGCCCTGAAAGCCCACAGTAAAGCATCCACCTCATTTAGGACAAGGTCTGCACTCACAGTTCTGTCCTTTGCCCCAGCAGTGTCTCCTGTGCAAAGGATACTCAAAGTATCTGGTGAATCAAAAGGATTTAAAAGGATCTCCAGTGCCTGCAGTGTTATAAATCAGCTTCCTTCCTGGTGTTAGCAGTGAGGATCTCAGCCCCAGTGTTCTGGGGATTTGGAGGGTTTTCCTCTGACCTTTCCAGACCTCAGAGAACCCTGCAGGGACTGAGTTCAAGGGTAGCTGAAGTCCCCTGTCCTCTGCCAGCAGCCTGCAGTCACTACCCTTTCCTGAGGACCAGTTTCATGGTGGCATTTCCAAACCCAGCAGAAAATCCCAAACTGTGTGAGCAAGGAAGAGAGCAAAGCCAGGTCTCTTTTAATCCCACTTAAAGGAAATCTGGGTGTGGGTGAGGATGCAGCTGCAAATTCCCCACCTAGCTGAGTTTGTGTTGAGGGTGATGGTCCTGCAGTGTCTCAGTACTCAGAAAATGGGAACTGGGAGTGGAATAGGAGCTGGATCCCCAGATCCATGTGGGATGAAACTGCAGCACAGATGTAAATCCTCAGTAACACTGATGTGAGTAATGCCAAAGACAACCTGTCCATCCCTGACCACTGTGCTGTGAGCCAGGCTCAGCGAGGTTTAATGAGATGAGACTTTATTCTGAACCTGACTCTCAAGACAAGCCCAGTTTTATTTCCAGTCTGCCAAAGCTGCTGCAGCTCCGCCTCAGCTCCCCGATGGCAGATTCCTGCTGGTGCCATACGGAGGAGTCTCACAGAATTAAGCAACAAACTTTTCATTTTATCCAACTTCTGGCCTGAGGAATTCTGCTCCTTCACTGAGGTCCTAGAGGATGTTCAGAAACCCAGCTAAATATAGTAACTCTGTGCAGAGGGGCTCGTCCTCAGCTTTACCATAGAATCACAGAATATCCTGGGTTGGAAGTGAGCCACAAGGTTCATTGAGTGCATCTCCTGCACAGACATCCCAAAATCCCAGCCTGCCACTGGGAGATTGTCCAAACTCTCCTGGAGCTCTGGCAGCCCTGGGGCTGTGCCCATTCCCTGGGGATCCTGTTCAGTGCCCACCACCCTCTGGGGGAAGAACCTTTTCCTGATATCCAGCTGAAATCTCTCCCAACACAGCTTCATGCCATTCCCTCGGGTTCTGTCATCTCAGTGACACTTGGATGCACACCAGGGTTTGTCTCTGCTAAAATCCAGAGGTTGTTTCTCTATTGAGAACCCTCATTGCTGTTTCACAACCTGCTTTTTATCCTCAGAGGTTCCAGTTTGTCAATTTTTTCCTTTTTGCTTTCCCCCCTCTGTACTAAGCAATTCTAGAGAGTAAGAAGGATAAGGGAACTAAAGCTGGTGGCCTGGGACTTGATAAATATTTTCCCTCTGGAAGATTTAGTGTTTGCAGAAGGTGTGTGATTGATTCTGCTGGTCACTTAATTGAAGCAAAATGAAAAGCGAATTTCCAATAAGCTAAACCATTATTCATCCCAGATCTCAAACCTGCACCCAGGCAGCCCTCAGCAAACCTCTGTGTGAGTTATCAGTGGAAGGCTTGGGAGGATCTCTCTTTTCCGTTCCTGTGCACTGGAGGTGACCCTGGGGCATCACAACGTGAAAACGCTGCTGAGGATTTTCATTCAGCTTTGGTGGGGTGCTCCGATCGCTCGGATATTGCAGTGACAGCAGATCCAATAAATGTCCCGGGAGATGGATGGCTGGAGGGGAAAGAGGAGTTGGAATCCTCTCACTCTGTTCCTTGACATCCTGGTGGAAGTTTTGCTTGTGCCTGGTGTGTTTCAGTGTTAACTTCAGCGGAGCTGCAGCGTTTCCAGCACAGTTAAATGAGATGAATAAAAAAGACAAGCGTGGCACTTAATTGCAGATCCTCCTAGGACCAAATCTGTCGACCTTTAAACAGTGATGTGACAGCAAACAACACAGTGCTCCGTGCAGATGCAGCTGGGATGGCTAAGGGGATGTGCAGGCAGAAGCTGGATTGGTTTTTGTTTCCATTTGCAGTGAGCCTGAGGTCTGGGAAGGCTGGAGGCAGCACATCCCACATCCCACATCCCAGCCAGGCACTGAGTGCCAAGTCTACCTGGCCAGGACCCAGAACTGCTCCTCCTGAATTGTGTCATGAGAGAGGAGCTGATGATGAGACAGGGTGACAAAGGCTTGCCAGGAATGTGGCAGGAGGTTTATGCAGCCAGGTAAAATGTCACTGAAGGATTCCCCAGCCCTGGAAGTGCTCGAGGCCAGGTTGGATGGGGCTCTGAGCAGCCTGGGATAATGGGAGGTGTCCCTGCCTGTGGCAGGGGACTGGAACTGGATGATCTTGAAGGTTCCTCCTGACCCAAATCCTTCTCTGTAATTCTATTATATGTTTTTATGGTTAGTGTTAATGGAGGGGGTGTCCTCTCTGGGGGGAAATTCTGGGCAGCAAAGGATGGGCTGTTCTTGTTGAGCAGCTGCAGTTTCATGTCAAAGCCCAGTATAATCCCTTCAGAAGTTCTGCTGCACTGCATGTGGGCAGGGTGGTAACTTGTTAGGAAAACGATAGGAGTTTGGGGACTAAAGTGTAATATATAGCTCCTATAAAATATAATAATTGTGGCCTCCACATGTGCAAGCCAACCCCACACATGATTTGGATTAGTGCTGGGGGTGGGTGTAGTGACCATGTTGGAGAAGCAGAGCACCTCCAGCACTAACATCTCCTGACCTAAAATGTGATCCCAGCAGCCTTAAAGAATGGGATATTCATCTTCATTCAGAGCCAAACACGAGAAAGGAATGCAATCCCAAGTCCTGATGCAGAGATCTTGGGTGCAGAAGGAAAATCTTTGAGCTGAATAGGGATCCTACAGTTAAAAACCCAACCTGCAGCAGTGTGTTAGAGGTGGTATTTCTTACTGTGGTAAATGCACTGTATGGAGAAATCAAAGCAAATGCAGAGCCTGAATTGCTCACAGAATTAAGGTTTGCCTTCAATGAGGACTGGATTTCTGGGGCTGGCTTTTGCTGTGCTTCCCTTGGCAACCATCCCTGTTCTTCTTTCCCTCTTTCCCTGTAGCTTTCCAGCTCAGACTGCCAGGACATCCCACCCCAGGCGAGCAGGGCAGAATTGCCCAGACCTGCACCCTTCTAACCAGGGTCAGAGGAGCTCAGGAGGCCAAGGGGACACAGCTTGGGGGCCAGCTGTAGCCATGGGCTGTGTGGCAGCAGCATTAGACAGCTCTGGCTGATCCAGTTAACTTCACTCTTTGGCCATCATACTCATCAACTCCCTTCTCTTATCAATGTAAAAAAACACAATGGCAGGAGAGCTTTGTTTGGGGGGTGGGTGGGGATGTGTTTCATTAAAATGAGCAGCTCCCGCTTAGTTCTAATTCCACAAATTCATCCCAGTGCTGCCTGAGACAGGTGAGCTGCTCAAATGCTTTGCCATCCATCACACTGGGGACTATTTTTTGGGGAGCAGCACAGGTTTCTCACAGTGCTCCAGGGAGATGCTCTTTTTCAGGGGGTTAGAAAGTGAGGGATGGATCATGAGCACTCTGTGAGTGTATATGCAGATGTAATCCGAGGGTACAGCCTGCACCAGGTGTGATTCTACATCAACACATGTGCTGTTGCATCTGTAATGTATGTGTGGTGACTTGCAGGTATTTTCTTTTAAATTAATTTGCCTTGGAGGGGTGCACACCCTTGCTGAGATGCATTGTGGCTATCAGTCTTTGGCAGCACCTGCCCTTTTCATCCTTGGGTGGAAAGGAGCTCAAACCCCTCAGCCCAAACTGCTCCAGCATTCCTGTTTCTCTGAGCCTGTCCACTCACTTGCTGTCTCCAGGAAGCCCCCAGGCTGCTGAGGAAGGAGGCAGGTGAGTGATAGGAAAGTTAGTTATATTTTCCAGTGGCTTTCCCTCGGCACCGCCGCCGTCGACCTCGGCCGAACCCGCGGCACTGACAGAAATGAGAACCATTCCTCATCGCAAGCCTGGGCTCCTGCCTCTGCCATTCTTTTTTCAAGAGGAGTGCTTAAACACCTGCCAGGCTCCAGGTGCTGAGAGGGACTGGAGAGCAGGTCCAGTGACATCCAGCTGAGCTCCTGGGAACTTTGGGATGAGGCAGGAAAAGGAGCTGCTGCCCTCTCAGCAAGGCCAAACAACTCATCTTCACCTCTGAAATCTGCTCCAGTGACCTGCTGGATTTTTCTGCCTTGTCCCAGCCAGCTCTAGGTTATAGAGAAGGAAATGAAAATGTTTGTAACCAGAGCTGCCCAAAATATGGGCACAGCCCAGGGATTAGAGAGTGAGTTTCATGCTCCATCATGGAACGATGCTCATGCTCAGCTGCTGTGGCTGGGAGGGACCAGCAGTGGCCCCCAGGGTATCCTGAAGCCCCAGCAGCTGCAAACTCAGCAGCTTTCCTTCTCCCAGCCCTTTTGGGTCTGGCAGCATGGCCCATGCCCCCCAGAATTCATCCAGAGGAGTGGGAATACCCACTGCTGAATCTCTGGCTGTTTTTCTCATTGAAGTGTTGAATGGTTTGGGTTGGAACAGATCCTTCAGGATCATCCAATTCCATCCCCTGCCATGGGCAGGGACATTTTCCACTAGACCAGGTCTCTCCAAACCTGTCCTTGAAGAGAGGTAATAAAACCTGGGAATGTTCGTGCAGTCTCTGGGTGTTATGTTGGAGCAGGTTGGTTTGGGGAGGGTGTAAAATCACATAAACCCAAACTTTGCCTCTCCCCTTCAACCTCTGAGGAGGTTCAGCAATCTCTGAGCTCCATTTAGGTCCCTGGAGTCCCATCACAGCAAGAGAAGGGATGGCAATGTAAGCCAGAGCTGGCTTATTCCTTCACTTATCCAGCCAGAATGTTCCTGCCGAGGCTAATGGAGTTTCCCCTCTCTCCCCCCACTCTTGGAGAGTGTTTCAGAGTCGAATAAATGCTACTCTCAGTATATTTTCTGTAGATACCACTCAAGTTTCTTCCAGACGTCCCTGATGATAATCAGTCAATATCCTTCTTTAGAGCCATTTCATCCTCCTGCTTCCCAACTTTGCTGTTTATCTGAGCTGAGCTCTGTAGCTGAGCCCTACTGAACTCCACACTTTTCCCTGTCTGTAGAAAGCTGGATTAACTTTTCAGTAGCCTGGGTCATCTTGTGAGAGGAAAAAAAAGGTGTGTTATAGGGCAACCAATTTATTTGTTTAATATTCTGAGAGCAGCAGCCTCTTGTTTCCTCCATCCTGCGTGCCTGTGTATAATAAATCTTCTGGGAAGCAGGGGTGGATAGATCTGGAAGCTTTTTTAAAACAAGCCTGTGGTGTGTGGAGTCATTTGGTTTGCTGAACGCCCAGGCTGCAGCAGAGTGCACAGAAAATTGCTCTGGAAGGATCAAGAGGTCTGAGATGTTTGGCAGCAAGAGCTGTGGAGGGCAGAAAGTTTCCCAGCTCCCCGGTGCCGCAGGTGGGAGGGAGCCTGCAAGGACATCGCATCTCATCATATCCAGTTTTGTGTCGGTGTTTGCTGAGGTTTGGGCTCACACCCAGGTCTCCTGAGGCTCAAACAGGGACCTGGGCACCCGGAGCATCCTTCATCTTCAGTTAACAGGCTGAGCCTGGCCTTTCCCTGTGATTGGCATGATCCGCAGGAGATGCCTTTTCCCAAAAAAACAGTGGAGGTTTGTTTTTAGCCCAGCTGCTTCTGCTGCCTGTAAAATAAACTGCAAACTCCTCAAGTTAATGCCCAGAAGGATGCAGCCACATACCCCTCCAGTGGCACTAATAACATAATGTAAAATGAAATTAATCCAGCTGCTAAACCCCAACATGTCACCAGATAATTATCAGCAACACACAATCTCCTCCAAGGAAGATCTTATTCTATTAAAGAGAAATTGGCCTACACTTTAGCTGCAAGAATGACAATGTGCTCTTTAGATGAGGTTTCCAGTCTTGGAGTTAAAGCATACAGAGATCTCTGATAAGCAGCTTTTTTTTGCCCAGAAAACTCCGAGGCTTATTCTGAAATAAAGCGATTATAATTATTTTCAATAATGATTGTTTTTGCAAACTTGCATCTGGGGTTTCCCTGTCTAATCTTGCACTGTTAAGAGTTCTTGAAGGTCAGATCTTTCTACTCAGCACAGAGCTCATGGACTAACACAGCAGTGAGTGTCTGGAGTGAGCCTGCAATACCTCTACAAGAGTTAATTTGCAAATCCCACCTGATCTGAGTAATGAAGGGATCCATGATACACTCCCAGGGATTACAAATCCAAGTCTTGGTGGGAGGGATGTGACCACCTAATGAATGAACACTGGGGCAATCCCAGGCTTGCTGGGTGATGTGGGAAGCACCCTCTCTCTCTCAATTTCTTTACTCTTTGCTGTCCCTCTCTCCTGAGCACCCTGAGCACCTTCAGCTGGTGAGCTCAGCATGGGACAGATTTTGCTGCACTTTTTTGGAGTGATGGTCCCACCCCAGTGTGCTCCTGGCAGCTGGTACTGTTCTGTCGAGTTTTCCAGGTGGATCAACTTAAGTTCAGCCTTGTTAAGGGCCTTTAAATGAAATAAAATGTCGCTTTCCCTTTTTACCAGACTTTGTAGCACTGTTGTGTGAGGTAGAGTGGAGGAATGAAGATTTCCACCCCCCTTCCCCAGCCCTGATGGGGCTCTGAGCATCCTGCTCTGGTGGAAGATGTCCCTGCCCATGGCAGGGGTTGGAATGAGATGATCTTTAAGGTCCCACACAAAAACCATTCTGGATCACTCTGGTGGCTGACTCAGGACCCTCATGTTCTGTCTCCTTGAACAAGGCTGCCCAACCCCAGCTGATCATCAGCTGAAATCCCACCCTCTCCTACACTTCTGCAGAGCATGGACCAGCTGGACAGCTGTGGGATGCTTTGATTGAGCTGCTTTCCCCTGAAACATCAGCGTGAAGCCCTGCCAGAGGTAGGATGGAGGCTGGAGGGAGCTTTGGCCCACCCTGGCTCCCAGCATCTCCCACCCTTCTGCCAGCAAAGTTTCCAGTGGTCAGTGAGTGGATGAATGAAGGAAATCTCTCTTTCCAGCAGGGGGAAAGGGGCTCCCAGGTTTTCTGTTCACAGGAGTTTATGGAAGCAGGTGTCTGGATACAGCAGAGAGACAGAGCTGTCACCTGGGGCAAATCTCAGTGTGAGCACAGCCCTGTTCCAGGACCTGTTCTGAGGGAATGGCAGGAGAAGTGGGCTTTTATAAGCTTTTATGAGCTTTGCACTGAGGTATTTGTTTAATAAATGTGTGGCCAGATGTTGGTGCTTGGGAAGGCAGAAATTCCCCTTGCACGTGCAGCAGGAGCAGATGAGGTCTGCAAAGCCCTTGAATTATGGTGAGAGTTTATAAGCCTTTCTCCAGAGACTCAGAAAAACTGGGTTTAAATAATTTTATTCTTTTTTAAGTGAGAAACTCCTGAGTGTGGGGACCTCTGTTCTGCCCCAGCCCATGGAGAGAGGAGCAATGCAGCAATGGGGAGAAATCCAGCAACAGCAGCTGGATTTCTGCTTTCCAGGATGGGAATGTTGGTGTTTTCTTGATCTTGAATGCCTGCTCACAGGCAGCCAGAGCCCTCCAGCCATGGAGAGGAGCTCTGCCTGAGCTCTTTCTACCCAACAAGCATCTCTCTTTCCATATTCCCAAAATCCCAGTGCAGCTGTGAAAGGGTTTTGGGATGCCAAGGCAGAGGTCAGGTTTTACTGCCTGGAAGGGGTGTTTAGGAAGAGACACTTGGACTGTTGTGGTGGGTTTTTTCATTGCACAACCTGTGGGAGCAGGTCCAGAGGAGGCCACAAGGATGATCAGAGGGCTGGAGCCCCTCTGCTCTGGAGCCATTCTGGGAGATCTGGGGGTGCTCACCTGGAGAATCCTCCAGGGACACCCCAGAGCCCCTTCCAGAACCTAAAGGGGCTGAAAGAAAGATGGGAACAGACTTTTTATTAGGGCTTTTTTGCAATAGGACAAGGGGGGGATGGTTTTAAAGTGAAGAAGGTTGGATTTAGATAATGTGGGATTATATTATAGATTATATTAATATATATTAATTATAGATTATAGAAGGAATTCTTTTACAATGAGGGAGGTGAGGCCCTGGCACAGGGTGCCCAGAGAAGCTGTGGCTGCCCCTGGATCCCTGGAAGTGCCCAAGGCCAGGCTTGGAGCAGCCTGGGATAGTGGGAGGTGTCCCTGCTTATTGCAGGGGGCTTGGATTAGGTGCTAATAATAATAATAATAATAATAATAATAATAATAATAACAATAACAACAACAGCAATAATAATAATAATAATAATAATGATAATAATAATAATAATAATAACAATAATAATATGTCCCTTCCAACCCAAACCATTCTGTGATGGGTGGCAGGTTCCTGGACAATGATTGTGCTCATCCCACCTTCCAGCATTTCCCATTTGGCTTCCAAAGAACACCACTAGCAACCCACCAAAGCCCCTTGGAGCCCCTGTGCCCTGTGGCTCTGCTCCTGCAGGGCTCCGTGTCCGTGACGAACGCATTGCTGAGGATAACCCTGCATTTAGAGCTTGGCTGTGGTTGGAATCTTTCCCTGCTGTCCTGCAGAAATCGAGGGTCCCCTATGGCTGTCAGAAACCTCACCCAGGCTGTGTGATAAGGAAATGGGGGTGCAGGCAGGGTGGGCGGTGGAGAAGTGTGTTTGCTCCCCCAGGCAGGCAGAGCAGGAGCTCCAAATCGATTTGGGAAGGTGCAGGGGATCAGGCGCTATGGCTAATCCCTTTTCTGAGCACAGCTCACCTCTGCACTCTCCTCCTCCCCTCTCCTGTCTCCTCAGTGACTGATTTCCACCCCCTCCTCTCCCCTCCCCTCTGCACATTTTAACTTGGCCTGGTGATCCCTTCTGCAGTGTCTGCTCTGCCCTGCAGCTCTCTGGGTTTGCAGGTGACCCAAGGGGGACAAATCCTGCTGGGACAAATTCTGTATTATCCACAGCAATAATGATCAGGAGCCAACAGCTCCCTAAAGGCAGTGGGGATGGGGGACACCCCTCTGCCAGTCCCTGCAGCGTTGTGAACAGCACTGTGGTGCTGTGGACTTTTTGGAAGAGGGGGATTTATGTTTATTTTCCCAGGCATTTGTTTTTAAAACAAAAGAGGGACTTTTGAGTAGAGCACAGAGTGAGAGGATGAAGGGCAATGGTTTGAAACTGCCAGAGGACAGGGTTAGATGGGACATGGGGAAGAAATTCCTGCCTGGGAGGGTGGGGAGGTCCTGGCACAGGTTGACCAGAGAAGCTGTGGCTGCCCCTGGATCCCTGGAAATGTCCAAGGCCAGGCTGGATGGGCTTGGAGCAGCCTGGGAGAGTGGAAGGTGTCCCTGCCCATGGCAGGGGGTGGAATTAAAAGCTCTTTAAAGTCCCTTCCCATCCAAACTATCCTATGATTCTATAAATCTGTCTGAGAGGGATTATTGATTTTGATGAGGGGGCTTTTGTGCTGAAGAGCAGCTACTTTGTCTTTGATCAGGAGGTAAAATTGTGTACTTTGCCTTTTTTAATGAACTTTTGCCTTGCAAGGAGTGTTTTTTCTGCCATTTAAGGAAACCCAAAGCAAAGCCTCCCCACTGACAATAAAGAAGCCTCCCAGTCTCACTCACAGAAATATCCAAATATGACATTTTATCCACTTGAGCAAACACAAATAGAAGCCCAAAATTGTGGAATTTGCTGTGAATCAGAAGTTGGGGTCCCACATAAGTCTGGTTTCCCAGCTGCAGGGCACAGAAACTTGGGGTTTCAGACCTAAACCTTCCTGTGACTCAGGTGGGAGCTGGGATTTCAGATCAAGTCTGTTTTGACAGGAGTACCCCAAAGCTCTCAGGCAGCAGGAAATCCAGTCCTGCTGGAACCAATTTTCTTTGAAACCCCAGCTCGTGTCAGTGATATTTCTCCTTGTGGATTTTCCAGCTTCTCTGCTCCTTTTAGGCTGCAAAAAAGAGCAAAGGCCAGGCTTGAAGGCATAATGCAGGGGGTGTAGGTGTCCAAAACTCACTGCCCACGGAGGTGTCTTTTGGTGCCTGATCCCAAGTGTCCCCTCATGGTGACAGAAGCCTTCCCCTGCCCTCAGCGTGTTTCTGCTCGTGGGTTCATTCAGGGCTCTGCTAATTATTCTCCTTGATTAATTGCTTGTTAATTTTTCTGTGTGCTGTGTATTTGTTAGTCCAAGGGTGCAGCAACTGCTGTGTCCTGCTGCTCTGTGTGTTTCCCTGCTCTCCCAGGAAAAGCAGAGGCTAAACAGGGACAATCTGCTCAGTGGAAGTGACACTGCTGGCCCCAGACCCGTGGTCACCTCTGCAATTAAACCTTAACGAAGGCCCTGCCTGGGCAGGAGATCAAGGCAGGTGCAGTGGATGGAGTCAGTTTTGGCAGGTGCCTAAGAGCACTGATCTCCAAATTTGAGGTTGCTGATGGTTTGTTGAGATGTCCCCACCCTGCTGAGGGCTGGAGAGATGTCCCATGTAACACCTGGATTTCTGGTCTGTGCCAGGGACAGAAATCCCCCCAGGCACAAGGTGTAGCCCGTGGCTGTCCCCAGAGTTTAATTCCCAGCTCCCAACTCATGCCCTGACAAGGTTTGGGGCAGTTTGGGCTGGAGTTCACCCCAAGGCAGAAGTTTAGTTCAGCCCTGGCAGGAGTGTGGACATGAACTGCTTTAGGAAGCAAGGGGAATACAAGCTCTGACCTGGTTTATTGGGTTATCTACAGATGTAGCCACCCAGTCCTCCAGAAAACACAGGGACTAAAGGGTCTCGACCTGCTCTTCTCCCTGCCAGCAACTGCTCCTCAAAAACCTGCTGGGATTGGGTGTGAAAAACACAAGGTTTGGCCATTTTTTGTGCAGTTTCTTCATCATCTGGATGTGCCTCTCCTTAGTGAATGAAGTGCCCTCTCCCCACGTCCCTTTTTGAGATTTAAGTCACACTTGGCCAGAGGTCTGAGTATGATCACTGCAAATAAAGCTTACTCTGCTGAGCCTCCAAATAAAGCATCTGTACTTATTTAAAAGAGCAATAAAAGAACCCTCAGAAGCCTTATGAACCCTGGGAACTCATTGAATTATCCAGAAAATAGTAAATGCTGTTTTCCATGGAAAAATTATCCGAAGACTTAAGACTGTTTTGGGTTTTTTGTTTGTTTGTTTGCTTGCTTTGCTGTCAGAAATGAGATAGATGGGGGAAATTGGGCTTTTTGCAAGTGGTTCATTCAAAATCCCCATTCCCCATCTTAATAATGCTTGATGGGAAATTTTCAATTAGCCCTGATCATTATCAACATTTTGCAAATTAGGGAGACTCAGGCACAGAAGCGTAATCATTTGTTTATGGGTGTTGTGCATGTCAGAAAGCAGATTAGGGCCGTCCCCTGGGCGATCCCTGATAGCCTGGCCAGTTCCACTGGGGCCTCTGGAGCTGCTGAACTCCACACAGATTTGCTCAGAATGAGATGAGGATGTTTTTTCAAGGCTATTTTTAATTATTTTTGTGTCTTTAAAGAGGAAACCCTGTGATAGATCTGGGAATCCAAGCTGTCCTTGCATGTAGATGTTCCTCCAGCTCTGGCTGGTCTGCTCTCAAGCTCAGGTGACATGGGAAGTGTAGAGTGTGTGACTGCAATTTTCCAATTACACCTTCCCAATGTGGTCTAACACCTTAATTTTGTTTGATCTCATAAATTAAACTTTGAAATTAAAAGAATTTTCCAAAGAAGAAGTAAAAAAAAAAAAAAAAAAAAAGAAATCCCAAATCTCTGTGTCTCTTTTATGGTTCATGGAATCATGGCATGGTTTTGGGTTGGAAAACACCTCAAAGGCCATCTCATTCCAAGCCCCTGCTGTGCTCAGGCACACCTTCCACTACACCAGATTTTTAACTGCAGCACTCCAGAGCAGCTTTGATTCAAACCATAACATTTGGCAGGTGATCAGTCCATAAATATCCTAATTGCTGATAGAGTTTTAAATTAAATGTGTAATGAGATCCTTTTTCCCCTTTTTGTCCTTTAAATGTTTGGTTTTTTTTTCACTACAGTCGCAGAAGGAATTTTTAAAATTTTTTTTCTTTAGTGAATCAAATATGAAAGGGGAAAATAAAGTACAACAAATGGGCTGCAGCTCCAGACTCGATTCAGCTCTGCTCAGTGCCTGCTCATGCTTTATTAATTGTGAGAGCGCTGCTGCCCCGCATAGGTGTCGAGCTGGCTGCGGGTCCCTGGGGAAGCTCATCTGTGTTTGTGTTTGTGAGGAAAGACACGGCAGGGTTGTTTGGACAGATCCTGGGATGCACTAATTAGAAGTTAAAGATCCACATTCTGGCACGAGACGGGAATGCATTAGAGCAGGGAGCACTTTCTAATGCTCTGACTCCTCGGCAGCACACGCCGCGTTAAAGCCCGTGGTGTTTCTTTGATCCACGCCACCAAAATAATTCCAGGGACGAACACAAATGAGGGATAATAACTAATTTAACTGGACTTATTGGAGAGCGACACTGCAGAAGATTAGGATATCCAGAGCAGACTGTAATTGCTGGGAGATTGGGGTCTGATGCCTGTTTATCTATTCTATTAATCTCTCTCTGCATCTGTCCTTCCACTCCATCAGTTGCCCATTAGCCATCATTTAGCTCCTGCTCCTGTCTTTCCTGCCTTCGGTGTCTCACCCTTTCTGTCTGCTTGTTAGCTAGAACAGATGTAAGGAAATTGCATTCTGCACAGAAGGTAAATGGGAGCTCTGAACTGGCCAGATTTGAGTTTTGAATGTTCTGGTGTGACTTTGCAGAAGTTACAAAACTCTTCAGCGTGCAGAGTAGCACCATGGCAGTGAAATTGGTCCCCCACCAGTGCCCCAGCATTCAGTACCTGTTAAATCATCTCTACAGGATGCTGGTGGGTGAGTGAGAGTCCAGGTTTTAAGACACTGTGATCGTGATTGGGATTGTGTCCATTTCTGGGGAAGCACTTTCCCCTTTGTAGTTGTTTCTTTCCTTTTTTCTTTTTGGATTCTCTCCTTGTGAGCCTGACTTGGTGTTCAAGTGCCATTTTTAGGGAAGTGCTGAGGGGTGAAGAGCCAGGACAGGTCCAGATAGAACTTAGTGGAATTGTCAAC
>NC_031773.1:1938133-1971308 GCF_001522545.3 Parus major
CATCCATCCATCCATCCATCCTTCTGCTGAGCCTCTCTGTGCTTCTTCCTATTCCCGTCTCTCCATGTTCTCTCCCATTCCTCTGCCTTCATCCCTCTGCTCCTCTTCTCAGCCCTGGACTGTTCATTTAGACTCCATTTACCTTTTCACTGTTGATTTTGCACGGTAAAATCCCTGTCCATCTTTGCTTAGCTAATGGGGATATTCTCTGGATCTCATTTTGTAATAGGGCATTAATTAGATTTTTCTAATGGGATCCCTTTGGAATCGCACGTTGCATCCACAATAGACCTTAATGCTTATATATTTTTTTCTTTTTCTTGTGGGAACCAAAGGAATTTGACATGTTTTCACTCTGGTCTTGAAGCCTGGCCACCAAGCTCCCAAAAACCAAGGTGCACCTCAGGAGTGGGGCAGTGAATCCCCCTATCTGCCATCAAAAACTTCCTCAATTCCATCTAGAGGGAACACAAACTACACAGGAGGAAAAAATGAGATGGAATTAGGGAGATATATTGATGTGTCTGTGTAAAATGAAGAAAACATAGGCCTTGGAGACCTCTGGGAATCTTGGGCTTGAGTATTCTTAAAGCTTCCATGGATTTTTGCCTGTGTGTTAAAAATATTGTTAACCCCTGAGGAAATTTAGTGCCCGGAATCAATGAACATAACACACAGGTGCCTAATAATGGAAAATGGGATTGATGGGTCGGGCTGGTAAAATCAGCCCAGCAGTTAATTCTGCTGCCACAACAAGCCCGTCAATAAAGCTCCCTGCTGATTCCTGCAAGGATTTAGGGATACAGCAAAGCATCTGGGAAGGCAAGAGTTGGGTTTGCCTCAGCAGTGCTGGAAAAAAGTTGGGAATTCAGCTCCAGCAGGGAGTGTGTGTTCTCTAGAATAGGTCTGGGCACCGAATCAGGGACAGCACATGGCAGCACCTCCCACTCCCAAATGCTGGAAAGATATTCCCCAAAAACCCCACAGCTCCAGCCTCTCGTCTCCCTCCCAGCTATTCCTGGCAGCTTTGGGGCACACTGACAGACTTTCTGATCTTTTCCAGGCTGGTAGACTGAAAGAAAGTTTTCACTTCATTTCAGTTCCCTCTGGATCTGACCTTGCACTGATTTTGGAGTGTGAGCAAAGCAATCCAGAATTTCTTGTTTTGCCAGGAATGTCAGACTCTGAGAAGGAGTAAAAGGTGCTTTTGTGCTTACCTGACCTTGTATGGTGGCACTGAGACCACGTGTGAAAGGAAGGGAGATTGATTTTGTGTGAGGCAGCATTTGGGAGACTCTGTCCTGCAGGAAAACATCCCCAGAGATTGGACCTTGGGAAGGTGAGCTGGTGCCCCTTCCAGACTCAGTCATCTCACCCCTTCTTGGAGAAGATCAAATTGCCTCTGTGATTCTCTTCAGGTGATGAAGTATTTGGATCTCTCCTGCTTCCTTGCCAGGCTCTGAGCTGGGATTTGTCTCCTGGATGTGTCCAACACCCCGAGCCATGAAACAGGAGAGAAAGCAGGATTGCAGCAGGCTATGTAGCCAATTTTGGGTGCTGTGCCCAAGGGTTTTGCCTCCTCCACGCCACATGAGCAGCAATGGCATTGGAATTGTGCTTGGAAAGAAAATATCCAGCAGTCTTCACTTACAGATGCTGCTCCTTTTTCTCTCAATAATTTCTCCACCAGAGGGTTGGGTTGAACCTTTAGAGATCCCCAGGCCCAACACTCCTGCCATGTTCTTCATCAAGAAAATGCTGCTCAGAGCCCTGTCCAAGCTTACCTTGAACGTTCCACCACCTCTCTGTGCAACCTGTGCCAATGTTTTACCATTTACCATACCACCATCATCAAAATATTGTTCCTTATAGCAATGTTTCGTGAGCCTGAGCTCTTTGTTTGCTCAGGGGTTGTCCTTGTTTTGAAGTTGATCCTCTTTTTTCTTCCTTAAGCTCCGAGCTCATGAGGAAATCAGCTGTTGGTTGCTAGGCTGCAGCAAGCCCCAAAGTGCTGATGGAGCTGGGCTGTGTCTGAGAAATTTGGGTCTGAGGCCAAATTTCTGACGCTCACAGATTTCGGGGCAGCCTGGATGTGACTCTTCAGTTCTTTCCCTTCATGGGAGGTGAATCTCTAATCTCTTCCTCAGCTCTTTCCAGACACAGGGATTTTGGGGTTGCGGATCAGATCCACCTCTGTGTCTCTAAATAACAATAAGGGGATTATCCTCCTCGAGGGGGTGGGAATTGGAGGGAGAGTGGGCTCTGCAGGAGCCTCTCTGGGACCCATATGTTGGGTGGATGGTTAATTTTTGCAGTAGGCCAAAGACCAGCAAATCTGCCTTGTGTCGATGCTGGGTGCCCCAGATCCTGTCCTGCCCGTGGTTTATTAAGGATCAGGGAAAAAAATTTGCTGATGGTGCCCACTCCATGGAGAGGGGGGAGGTGTCTGTGCAAGTCCATTACATCTGGGCTTCTTTCCAGCATGAATAAAAATGTTCTGTATGTCCGGAGTTATCAACATATTCTTTTTTATTCCTGTCAATTAATCAGATCTGAATGAGTCGCTGCTGCTCGTGGAATAATAGCCTTGAATGTAAAGTCTTATTTCTCATCTGCTTCGTGGACCTCACTCTGATGTTGCTGTCCCTGGAATGATGCTGCTCAATTATTTTGAGCTAAACCAAGCCTTCTTTGGCCTAAAAACCTGCTAGCCTTGCTGAAGGAGCTGACTGGTGAGGAGGGAGCATCCCAGCTCCACCCTGGTTCAGACTCTGCTTTTCCAACCCTGTCCTGGCTCTTGGCACCTCTTGCCCTTCTCCCCGTGCTGTTTATTTTTCCTTCCCACAGATGAAAGGCAGAGAAGCAAACTGCACCAAGGCTAGATTGTTCATGGCTTATTGAACAATTAGTTTCAGCTCGGGGTCTAATCTTCCGACATTTCTTTTCTTCCCTTTGTGTGCCAAGCGTGCCTTGGAAACTTGTTGGCTTCAGGACTGGTGTGGTGCTGGGGCTCTGGGCTCAGACTTGGCTCAGAGGGCTGCAGTGCCCAGAGCAAAGCAGGTGTGAGCTGCTCTGGCTTCTCTGACAGGAGGAGGATTGGGGCTGTAAACAAAAATAAAATAAAAAAGGCTGCAAGAAAAGCGTTGCATGGTGAAGCTGCCTGCTCAGGCTCGGATATGCCCCTCTGGCATTCCTCTTCCCGAGGTCTCTCCATCAGCTGGCTGAGGTTTTCAACCTTTTAACCCCTTTCCAAGTCCCTCCGTGGCTCCTTTGGCTGGTGGGCTATGTCAGGAATTCAGGGCTCCCTGGAATTCTGGGAGGGTGTCAGGCACTGGGACAAGTTCTTGCAGGGTGGGACGGTGCCAGCATCGTCCTGTGGCACCAGGACAGGGCTGCACGTGCTCGTTGCTGTCTCCTGAATGAGCTTTGTGTGCCAGGAGCTGGAGTGTTTGTGCTTCTGGAGGAGCAAGGTTTGGATGCTGTCCCTCAGAATCTCAGGGCTCTCCCAAGGGACTGGGGGAGAAACCTGACTGAGAGGAGAGTTTCTGCTTTGTTTCTTGCCCAGCACCTTCCTCCTTTGGGCTCTGCTCCATCTTACTCCAACCTGCCACGTTTCTCGTCCCCAGTGGTTGTGGCACTGTTTATTTGGGATTTTTTCCCAGCTGTAGCAATTCCTGACCTCGCCCTACGCAGTGCATGTATGTGAATGGATTTTTTCCTCCCACAATTGGGCTCCTCCTGCCCTCCCAACCCGAGCTCAGCAATCTTGCTACTGTTCACTACTCCATAAAGAGCCCCCCCCATTAGCTGCTCCAACTTAAGCCTCGGGCAAATAGTCATTGAGGATTTATTTTTATTAAAAAAAAAGAGTCGGATTAAATATTCTGATGAACAGGAATAACATTAGCAGCTGTGCCTGCTCAGCCAGCGTGATCCCATCCCTCATATCATAAGCTGATTGCCTGGATGGGTCAGTAGGTTGTGCCAACAGCCCTGCACTGATAATGCTTTACATGTTGTTTTCATAGTGCATGGGGGATCTGGGGAGGGCTGCGATATCCAGAGAGGCTCTGTGGGTGCAGAAATATTTTCTTTGAGTGTTGTTGACCACATCTGAGGGCTGTGACTGCAAAAGAACACCTGGCAGAGGTGCCCTGCATGGCAGTGTCTGCTCCCTGCAGCACAGAAGCTTCTCCATCGCCTGGAGGGGGACACTGGGCAGCCTCAGCTCAGGCAGAGAGAGGTGACCTGGGGCTTTCTGCTCAGACAGTGTGGAGCTTTTCCCCAGGCTGCACCCTCTGATGGCTCAAAGGGAGGCACAGGGTGGAGGGAATGGGGCAGCAGATCTCCTGTCACACCCTGAGGTGCAGGGCATCGGTGATGTTGTCACCCCCTGAGACAAAGCTGAGCAGTGTCCTTGAGTCACTCTCATTTCAAGGTGCTCAGTCATTACTTGAAGCACTAAAATCCCTTTCTCTGCCTCCACAGCACCCAGAATTAGGGTTTCTTTCCCCTGGTGAGCAATCCCCAGGCCCACGCTCTCCCTGCTGCCTGTTTATGTTCCAGTGTTTGTATTAATGATATCAACACTCACCTTAAATCCTGCTGATGCTGAACCCTGGGCTGGCTCCTGCTTCACAGGGCCTTGCCAAAAGCTGTGGGATGCCCTTTGAAGATGGGGAAGCAGCAGCCATAAAATTATGCAGCCTTATTAGTGGTGTTATTATTTGCTCTCTGCAAACATCTGAGACTCTTCTTCATCCCCCGCTGCTCCCAACTCCTGTGGCAGCTTTCAGGAACCTGCAATCAGAGGCACCACTCAGCAGCCCCAAACTGCACGTGGGGATCCCAGGGGTGGTGAATCCCTGTCCCCTTCCCAGATTCATCTCTCCAGGAGGGCTCTGTGTGCCTCAGAAGCCGCTGTGCCACACTAGCTCTGCTGCCAAGAGATAAATCCCAGCGTGGGCACTCAGCCTGGCAAAGAGGAGCATCCTCCTGGGATGCCAGCCCTTGGGAGCTGGGCAACAGAGGAGAAAGCCCAGTTTTCACTGGAAATCATAGAATTGCAGAATGGTTTGAGCTGAGAGGGAACTTAAAGATCATCTCATTCCACCCTCCTGCAGGGGCACCTTCCACTATGCCAAGTTGCTCCAAGCCCTGTCCAACCTGGCCTTGGACACCTCCAGGATGGGGAATTGACAGCTTGGAAACCTTTTCCCAGCTTGAAAGTGGTCTGTACCCTGCAGATCTTGCCCTGAAGTGTGGGAAGGTGGATGAGGTCTGGCTGGCTTGCTGAGGTTTTCACCCTCATTTTTGTTATTTTAAGGCTTTTCCAAGGAGGAAACTTCCCTGTTGGAAATGGAGACTGCCACAGAGGCACTGCTGAGCCACATTCTCCTTGAGGGACTGGTGTAACCTCCAAAAGTCAGATTCTACATCAGCACCAGTAGCTTCTGGCTGAAAATCTCTTCGTTTTTTTATTATTTTGTTTTGTATTTTTTTTGAGAGTATTTTTCCATGTTTTGTTTTTGTGTTTCTGTGGGTATTTTGTTGGTGGGGTTTTTTTTTGTTTGTTTGTTTGTTTGTTTTTTGTGGTTTTTGTTTTGTTTTGGTTTTGTTTTGTTTAGATTTTTTACTTTTGGAGGATTTTGTTAGTTACAGTGTATAAAAACAAGACTGACTTTGTCCATGTGTCAGTCTGGGCTTTTGTCTTTTATCCTGGAATATCTTGCATTGTTCTATGACTTCTGTTTCAGTGCTACAAAATGGAAAAACTGCAAATATTGCATTTCTGCTCTCTGTAATCTTCTAAGAATTTTTAGTGGTTGCAGGATTTCCATGAGGATTTTCACCCCCATGGCAGGGAAGTTGGAATTGGTTGATCTTTCCAACCCAATCCATCCTGCAATTCTGTGATTCTACCATGTTTTCTCTCCATGGGGAGGACACTGTCACAGGGATGAAGAGCAGAGTGTGTTTTTCTTCAGATTAAACAGATGTGGTAGGAAATGCTGCATGAAGGTGTTACAATATTCTGCAGAGAAAACCCTTTTTTTTGTGATTGCAGAGAAGCAGCTGCTCTGTCCCAGCAAAGCAGAGCTTCTCTGGTGCTTCAGGAAGTTGTTCCACAAATATCCCTGGGTGGCTTTGTGAACAGAACCCGTGTAAACATCGTGACCTGTGAACTTGAAGTTGACCAGAATTTAACAGGCAGAAAGAGGCAGGAGAGGCTCTCCCAGCCTGGGGGAAATATCCCATTTCCAACACAGAATTGTGGTGGTGTTCAGGCTGGGAAAGCCTTTTAGAATCACAGAATAAAATCATAGAATCGTTTGGGTTGGAAAAGCCCTTTAAGGGCAAGTCCAACCTTTCCCCAGCACTGCCAAGACCACCACTGACCCATGTCCCCAAGTGCCACATCCACAGAGCTTTTAAATCCCTCCAGAGATGATGACCATGATTATGGGAATGGGATAAGAGCAGAGCTGACCAATGCCTACCCCTTGTCTTCCACCAAGGTGAGGAATTCATACAAAAATTTCATTGGGATGGTTGTGTTGAGTTGCTGGGGATGATCTTCCACCCTGCAATGTTTAACTCATTTTCTGAACCCTTTCCCCTGTCCTGACCTCTCCAAATCTCCTGCCATTGGCACCCAAACTACAGCAGGGTAATACCTGTTCCATATTCTAGTGCAGGAGAGAATTGGAAGGGGAAAAAAAAGGGGCAGGAAAAGGAGCAAAAGAACCACTTATGACATGAGAGATTAAATAATTAGCAGATGTGGCAGGAAAGACGATGAAAAACAAGTGCAATGATTCATGTTCTATGTCTCCTACTGTACAGAACACTTTAAAGTGTCAGACAGTACGACAGTCACTCTTTAAAGCCAATTAAAGTTTTATAATAAAGAGAAGCTTTTTATTTTTTTAATCTCTCTCTCCCTGTGAGATGGTGATGGAGTTGGTTGGAGAGAGCTGGGTGTGATGCATTTGCCAGAAATCCACAACAAATGGGTACAGAGACCTGCTTTTCAAAAGCCTCTTTTATGCCAATTATTTACCTTCCTTAAATTCAGCTCCAGAGGGGGAAGTAGCCGTAATAATATCGCATTTTCTCATTGTGCTTTTCATTCGAGGAGATTACAGCCGATAAGCTGGAGAGGGCAGGGAGAGGGGCTCTCTTTTCATGCTTGGGCAAGGTGATTTTTGGGAGCTCGGAGAACAGCAGAGCAATTCGTGAGCTGGCAGCAGATTTTGGGACCCCCATGGGCAGGGATTTCATTTGGAGAAGGCGGGTTGCTCTGAGCTCTGCAGGTGGAGGTGGGTTTGGAGGTCAGGTCCAATTAAGTGGAGCAGGGTCATTTTGGGGGCCAGGAGAGCAAAGCATGCAAGAGAAGGAACTGGAATTTATTTTCTTTGTGCACCATCTCTCTGAGGGAGACTGGTGCTTGTTGACTTCTTGGACTGGCGACACTGGAAGTTGCTGTAAATTGTGAGCAGCTCTGGTGAAAGCTGTGCAGAGAAGGGGATGATGGGGACTCTGGTTTTGTAGCTCTTTTCCTCTTCCCTCTAAGGTAATGTGGACTTGCCCAAGATTCATTTCACCAAACTCCTCCTTGGCTGCTCCTGCTGCACAGCTCATTGTTGTTTTGTCTTTGTATTAATGGTACTTCTTGACAAAAAAACCCCCAAAAACAAACAAACAAAAGAAAGGATTTCCCACCACTCCAAACTCAAGTTCATGGCTCTGAATAAAGAGATCTTGCTTTCCCCAAGCCTGGGGAAGAAGCTGTGGGTGATATTCCTCTCTGAGCCTCTTCATCCTCCTCTTTCCCCATTTCCTCTCCCGTCGACAGCGCTTGTGTTTGTGTGCCTTTATCACACACACGCAAAAATACACCTCAAACCACTTGAAACGTTAATCCAATTAACATTCAAAGGAAATGAAAGGACACTGAAACTGAAGGTCCCCCTTGCCGTAGCCACCAGCCTCCCTTGGTTGCCAGACCTCTGTGAAGCTCCTCAGAGCGCCGCCCGCGATTCCCCGAGCGGCGCCACTTTCATGTTTTGGAGTGGGCAGATCTGAGATGCAGGAAAACAGCTTCTTTGTTCCATATCTCCTCAGCTTTATTCGGGAGGGTGGTGAAATTATTCCACAGCTTTGCTGCCAGAGGGGAGTTGGAGGAGCGGTGTTCCCGCTATTAGGCAAAGATCCCTTTAATTGGACAGAGTGAATATTCACTCTTTAATAACGCCGGGGCTCTAATCCTTCGTTAGGTGGCTGCATCCCCCCTCCCGAATGGTTTTTAATGACCCGTTGCCTACATCATTAATATCACAAGTGCTGACACCGGGAGGAAATGCAACAATCAAAGGGAGACCCTCGGAGGTCCGGGAGCAACAACATTTTCCATCTCCCCTTTGTTGTGGAAAACGCCGTGCGCGGGTGCCCTGCGCAACCAAACCGGCTTCAAGTTCTGGCCTCCCGCGGTGGGCAAGGGGAGGGTTAACTCTGCAAATTGCAGGAGCTCAATTAGTTCAATTAGGAGCTTGATAACTAAAGCAGCTCTTCCTGAACACTGTCTAGGACCCTGGGCTCTGCCTGCAGGCTCTGAGCACTCCCACACTGCCCCGTTCCCTGGGGCTTGCAGCTTTTGAGGGCAGCCTCGCTTCCAGAGGGAAGGTGGGATTCCCACCATCTTTACTCCATCCTGGGCTGGAGCAGCTCTCTCTAGGAATCTATACCATTACTCCAGCATATTCTTGAAGGCAGAGTCTGGTCCAGAGAGTCCCAACTGGGGGATATTTCATAAATCAGAAGAAAAATGGTAAAATCCTTCTTTTTTTCCCCTCAGTTTTTTTTTCAGTGTTCTTTTGAGCGCCTTCCCAGCAGTGCATGAGCAATAAGCACCAGTCACATCCATCCATCCCCAACTGTAAATTTTTTTTTCCTGCGTGACAGCACTTGCCTTTTGATAATCTCAGAAGGAGACGAGGGGGTATTAACATAACAAATCTGTGGCTGTCTAGAGACTTCCATGTTGCTGGCACATCACAGGATGTGTACATTGAGCGCTGCTCAGTTCTCATTGTTCTAAATCCACCCTGTGTATTAAGACCTAATGAATTACTACCTGACAAATTAAGCAGCTGCTGCAAGGAGCCCACGTTGGCAGTGTCCTTCTCTCCCTCCTCCTGTGGCATTTGGATTTTACAGCTTTTATCCTCATGCTGTCAGTCTTGGGAAACCACTTTGGTGACTCCACATCGTAGTGAGTGCGGTGGATGCTCTGCAGAGACACGGAATTAAAGGTACACGTGGTGACACTGGGAGCTGGATGTGGCCAGTATGATCCTTTATGAGGTTTTTAGCCTTTTAAATGGGAGGTTTTGTTCAGAGAATCATAAAACATCTCAAGTTGGAACAGACCCACAAGGTCAATTCCTTGTGAACAGCCAAATCTGGGGAAGGGCACAGGGAAGGGCTCTGGTCTATCCCACACTGCTGCACCCAGGAGAGAAAAGCTTCTCTCCTTGCAGTGGGGGAAGAGCCCAGCAGTGCTTTTGACAGCTGTGGAGGGAGAGAAGTGACTCATCTCTCTGGGTTACATTAGATGAGAGAAAAGTGTTTGTCTAAGCTAGAATTTAATGAGAAAATAGGGGTTAATAACCTCCAAGTCCTGGCTGTTCTGGGAATATAAGCTTCAGTTTTCCTGTCCTTTCTCATCTAATTTATACTGGGGTGGGTACAGCTCGCAGAGATGCCCCAGCTGTGATCTCTCCCTGGTGCAGCACAGGGCTGGGCTCAGAGCTGTCGTCTTCTTCCATCAAGGCACGAGATGCTGCTCTGGGGAAAAAATTATGTTTACTCCCAAGTTTTCTTTCACTTTCTAAAGTGCTAAATGATTAACTTCCCAGTCTCCTCGCACTGCAGACAGTGTTTGTGCAGCTTTTATTACCTGAGCTGCTCTGGCAGAGGAAGTTTTGTGCCGTGGGTGAACCACTCATCTCTCCAGAGCGGCCGTACGTCTCTCCTTTCAACCTCATCCTGGCTGCCTCCTCCAGCTGCTGCAGGAAGAGAGGCAGACTCCTCTTGCAAACCACAGGAAGATGCTTTTCTCCTCCACCCCATCAGTCCTTTCATGGCACCACCACAGTGCACGTCAACCCGACCCTTTTGCGGTCCAGCATCCTGGGGTAGCTGCCGTGTGGAGACAGCCTGTCTCAGCCTGACAGGGATGGATGGTGTCAGAGCTGATGGGATGTTGACACCTGCTTATCTTTCCATGCCTGGTTGCCCCAGACTCTTGATTAGATCAGCCTCTCTTTGCAGCAGCTTCTCTGCTCTGCGCTTTGTTCCGCTGGTGAGCACTGAGGGCTGCGGGCTGGGAAGGGTGAGGAAGGTGGGATGCTGGATTTTAGGCTTATGAGGTCTAAACCTGATGCTGGAGTAATTTATAATTACACCAGTTTCCTCCCACAGACCCTCTAGGCTCAAAGGAGCTCCTCATATGAATGCATTCATTGCCAGGTGGGTCAGGACCTGGAGGAACTGAACTGCTGGGGTGTCCCTGCCCGAGGCAGGGGGTTGGAACTGGGTGAACTTTAAGATCCCTTTCAACCCAAACCACTCTGTGATTCTGTGATTCCTTTTCCTGGAAGGGGTGAACCTCCAGGCTGGGCTTTTCTTTTGAGTTATAAAATCACACCTCATGCAGAACATGGTCAGATAGTTGGGGCCATGGCACTGCCCAGGGACAGCTCCACGCTCCTTTCTGTGCCACAGAAAACAGGTGGTGCTGGCTGGGTGATCATCTCAGTTTGTATGAGCATAATACCCTTGAAAACTGCCACGTGGATTCACATTTACCTTGTTATGGAGCTCAAAATAACACCAAGGGCTTTGTCTGTGCAGAGTTCAGTGCTGAGCTCCCAGGGCAGAAACACGTTCAGATATCTGCGTACAACTTTCACACACAGGGAACATCCGAAGGCATGTTCTTCCCTATGCAGTGCTGGAGGCAGTCTCGCATTTTTCTGTGGTTCCTGGATCCTGGCAGGCTTCCCCACACCAAAAGGCTCTGACTGTGCCTGGTCTGCAGGTGCCACACGCTGTCTGCAAGCACAGACGTCCCACAGAGGGATCTGGTGTGGCCAAGAAGCCCAGCTGTCCCCAGCCAGTGTGACAGCTCTGCGTGTGACATCAGCCACAGCCACCCTGAGCACAGGGTGCTCGGGAGTGACACAGATCAGCCTGGGAAATGTGTGTGCACCTTGGGGGCAGAGTGGGCACCTGGGAGTCCTGCTGCCCTGGCACATATGGGGTAAGAGCTGGAAATCCTAAGGAATGCTCTTATGGCTTGCTGTAATGTCACAGCTCTCTTTGACCCCTTCCATCCATGGAGTCATAGAATAATTTGGGTTGAAAGGGACCTTATGAGGTGTAGTTCAACCCACAGCTTCCACTCCACCAGATTGTCCAGAGCCCTGTCCAACCTGACCTTGAGTTTTTCCAGGGATGAGGCATCTACCACATCTCTGAGCACTTTGTGCCTCATCATGCCTGCTGTAAAAAATTTCTTCCTTACATTTAATTTGAAGAGCTCCTGCCTGTGTAGCTGTGCCTGAATACTCGCTCCATCCCCAGTGCTCAGGGAGAACACCCCCAAATTCACAAAATCCTTGTCCTGGTCCAGCTGCGACCCTGCTGCCCCAAAACCAGTGGTGGAGGTTCTTTGGTAAAGGTGTTGCACCACTGCTGCCTCTCTGGCAATAAGATGAAAGAAGATGATGGAACCTCTAAGAGCATCTGGCAAAACTCCTGGTCCTTGGAAGGAGTTATTGCAAATTTTTGTGAAATGTCAAGTCTAACAAAAGACCCAACCACATGAACTGGAGCAGTTTTACAGGCCAATGGGGAATATTTCTTGATTTATTTCCTTGATCTGCTGCAGACAAGTGTCCCTTTCCTGCATTTGATGGCACTTTATTGGTATCACCTTTTTTGCCAGGCCATGCTCAATCATAACCATCAATGGCAGCATTTGAAAAGCTTCTTACAGTTACTACAAACTAAACCCAGCTTCCCAATATCAGTGCACTGCCTTCCCTTTCCCAATCTAAATTCTCTCCCCCACACAGCCCAGTTTAATCCACGTGATTATTTTTCCTTCACCTTATCTATCATTCCCACCACCTTTCCCTTTTCCCGTCTCTTCCCTTTCCACTCTGAACCCGTAACCTGTGGCCATCCCTTCTCTGATGCTGATCCCTCTTTGTCTTCATTCATTCCTGTCTTCCCTCCCCGCTCCATCCTTTCCCCAATCTGTTCATGGCTCCTGTTGCAGACACTCTCTCAGCTCTGGAACAGCACATGACACTCCTGGCAGTCGTTCTGAGCTTGGCTGCTGTCCCCAAGTTGTCTAAGACTCTTCTGAGAATGATGAGAAGCTGCTGTGTGCCTTCAAAGTCACAGCTAATTGCATTAGCTCCAGATCATGTAACTGCTGTAGATGACAGCTGCCAAATTTAGGAGCACTAGAGAGGTCTTATAGAAGATGACGGGGATGGTGTGCTGGATTCAGCAGAAAGGAAATCCTGGGTGTTTTCAAAGGCATTGGTGGTGGGTTCTGTGTTTTTCAAAATGAGAGTTATGCCCTCTTATTCTGTCCTTTTGGGATCATTACCTATATTATCTATATATTATCTGTATTATCTATATATTATCTATTTATCAGCCCATTCTTATGCCCAGCATTGCCCACCATCCCCACTCAAGATTCAGGGTATGTAGGGATATAATCTAAACAGGGTGAACCCTCTCCTCCCTCATCTCCCTGTGTCTGTTCTCCTCCCTGTTTTTCTGGTGTTCTTTGAAAGAAAATTACAGCTTCCAAACCATCTCAAACCCCAAAGCACTTGCACCAGAGGTATCTCGGTGTTAAATTCTGGCTTTGAGATCTTCTTTGCTCAACTCTGTCTCAGTGTTTTTATATCCCTGTGTTAGCAGAATTTAGGAGAAACGGGATGAAATTCACCCACCTCCACCAAAAGCTTGAGGTGGTTTGAGCTAATATTTCCCTCTCCCACGACACTGAAGTCTTAGCTGGGAGTTTTCCCTCTGTAGTCAGTCTCACAAGACCAGCTGCTGTGTTTTCCTCCTCGTGGAGGATATTAACAACATCTGAACTTGAGAACACAACTTTCTCTGGGGAGGTCACGCAGAAGAGTTCACAGAAGGTGGCATCCTTTTTCTCTAAGATCATTGATGATTCCTCTGTCTGGAGCAGTCCTCTCAACGTGAGAGCAAAACAAGCATCCACAATGCAACAGGAGATCTAAACCCAGTTCTGGCAGTGCTGAAATAAAGGCTGTGATCGCCAGTCCCTGTAGCTGGAGGGCTAAAATGTCACAGCCAGAGTGATCGGGGATAAGGCAGAAATTTATCTGCTGAGATCTCACACAGCTCTGTTCCTGTTTATCTCAGGATCAGATACAAACTCACACCTCAGTATCACAAAATCCTGTGCTTTAATTTGGCCTCAGAGAAGACATTAATATTAAGAAACAAATATAGCTATTGGCCAGCTGATTGCATGACTTCTACTCCTCCCTGCACTTGCATTGCTTCCTTTGGTGGAGCCCACCAGACATCTCATAGCAAGTTTAGCTCCAGCTCCATGGGAAGGAGAACTTTTAAATCTTGTCTAGTTCCAGGTCACCTGAGGTCTCTGAGTCCTGCTGAGCAGGATGATTGGTGTGAAGGGATGAGCTACTTGGTGTTTGCAGCTCATTTCTGTCTGGACATTCTCACAAAGTGTTTTTTTTAGCACTCTTACAGGTGTTTTGTTTTTCAGGTACCACAGTTTATGTTCATTTTTGCAATGGAACTTGACTCTGAAAAGTCAGTTTATCTGGTCAGACTGCGAAATTACAGTATGGGGACCGTGCCTTCAGTCCAAAGAACTTGAATTTCATTAATGATCAATGCAGAGCAGTTGCATCAGCTGCAGGGCTGCATCTGCAACCCAGGCAGATTAGGACTGAGATATTTGAAGCCACCTAACAGATTTAAGAGAAATGGAAAAAAAACAAACCAACAAAACCACAATCAACCCATAAGTAAACCCTTCCTGCTAGTTTGAAGGAAAATGATTTTAAATCCCCTAATCGGCTCTGAGATGAACCTCTAAGCAACATGTTCAAGGTCAAATGGGGAGTCTGTCACAAGGGGGGTGCTAACCCAGATCTGTGGGGCCCCAACCATGCAGCATCCTCGGTTCACCTGCCTTGCAGAGCAGGTAATCCCTCAGAGCAGACTTTTCCCAGGGAGGAGGGACCATAACCACGCTGCTCCCAGCTCTCTGCAGGGCCATCCACTCCTTGGAAATCATCAGCTGCTTGTGGCCCAGCTGAGAATAATAAAAAAATAAATTAAAAAAAAACCCTACAAAAGACTAAATCTTAAGGAAATTTTTGCTTAGCTTTCCAAGGAGTAGGTGAGAAGAAAGGCAGCAACTGTCCTGCCTCACTGGAGTGTGGGTTGCAGTGAGTATCACTGTGATGCTTCCCACGTTTTCCAGCCAGACGGCTCAAGGCTGTGCTAATCTCCCTTCCATGCATAAGCCTTTCCCAAATCCCTGTGCTCACAATCCCACTGTGGAGAGCGATCACCCTTGTTAGGGAAGGAGGAACTGAGGTGCAGATCTGGCCGGGCACAGATGGGCACTCTTGGTATATCCCCAATTTTCCTGCTGGGAACTCGCACACAGAGCTCTCCCATCAATAATCGTGGGCAAAGGATAAATTACTGATTTATTTTACACAGAGAGGACCAGAGGAAAAAATAACCTGGGTGATAGAGTTGTGGAAACCAAGCTGAGGCTCTGGGCTGTGTTTACACTCAGGGCAGAGCACGGGGATGCTCGGAGGGAAACCTTCCGAAGGTGACTCCCAGCTCTCCCAATGACAAATGGCTGCAAACTGATCCAGCAGATTCTTCCCAGTGTGGAGCAGGCTGAGGGATGTCAGCAGTGCTCAGAGGTGATGTGAGGGCATTCTGAGGCAGAGGTTTTTCAATCAGTGCCCACTGTACTGTCACATGGACACAGAGCTGTTCAGCATCTCTATCAGGCACCGGCAGCTCGTGCACAAGATGCTGCCACGGCCTCTCGGGATGTGGGGAAGGTGACTTGGTGTGGTTTACTCTGCAGTAATTCTCCGGAGATATGAGTCTGCTTGCTGTACCCCTGTTTCTCCAGGGTGCCCATGGATGCCTGAGAAATGCCATGATATCCTTCAGTGTGGACTGAATCCTCCCAAGCTGGCAGTGCCAGGTGAACTGCAGCAGGAGAATAGGAAATGCAGTTTATAAGGGAGAGATTTTTGACACAGATTTAAGAAGATTGGACAAATCTCAGACGGTTCATTAAGTGTTCGAGACTCAGATCTTCTCTGGCGACACACGTGAACCTTTGGGGTGTTTGATGGTGAACCCAATGTGCCCAATTTGCCTCTGAGATTTTCAGGCTTGCCACGGAGACAGATTTCACATCTGAGAAGTCTTTCTCATGTGAGCTCAGATGGCTCAACTTCTGGCTGAGATGGAGCTGTGAAGAAACTGTGAAAGGAAAAGCAAGAGAGGGAATAGGTTTGGAAACAGTCTCGTGAAGCAGAGGCAGCGTTGAGGGGAGGGAAAGCTCCGTTTCCTTTTCAGGTCAGCTCTGATTTTCCTTGTCATCATCTGGGCATGGGCAGCCCTTGGAAAGACATCCCCATCTTGGGCTGGATGTGAGTTGCTGATGTCTCGTGTCTTCCAGTGCCATCTGGACCACGTTTACCTCAATATCCCCAGGGGTTTACGGCGAGCTGGAGATTGGTTGGGCAAAGCTTCAGAGAAATCACATCTTGGTCTGTGATGAGCTGTGCTCAGAAAGGAAATCCCACAGCTCGCAAAACCCCGATACCTTTGGAGAGGGCCACAGACGTGTCATGTGGGCAAGCTGGCAGAGCTGGCTCTGGAGTTGCCCAGCCAACCTCCCTGGGCATGTGGAGCATCCCACACTGGCAGAGGAGCAGGGATATTTGAGCAGGGATAGACCAAATGAATCTGAAAGCTGATGAGCGGGAGGAATGAATCCCGGGATCAGAATGGATAGGGATTATGTGTCTTCTGTTGTGAGCTGAACTTGGATTTAGAATGTGAACTTTGGAGAAGTCATAAGCAAAATGTGGAGCCTTGCCTAAGCTCAAAGGCTGCCCCTGCTCTCTGTAGGAAGCTGAATCCAGGCTGGAGCACATCCAATATTTCCCTGACAGCCCTGAAGTCCAGGATTGACTCATTTATTAATTCAAGACTATAATGAAAACTCCAATAGAGATATAAATTTATGCTTCCCATCTCTGATTCCTCAGTTGAAAGAAGGCCCAAGCTTTGGGGAGGCAACAGGACCCAAATATCTGAATTTTACCATTCACTCTTTGTCCTTTGTTTGAACTTTTCCTTCATTTTCATAGACTCTTAAAATGGTTTGAGTTGGAAGGGGCCTTAAAGACCATCTCATTCCATTCCCCATGCCATGGACAGGGACACCTTCACCAGGTATTTCCTATCTTTAATCCCCATTTGCTTCCCTCCAGAGAGAGACAGAGATTTCACTAGGCACAGTGGCTGTTTCACAGTAAAAAAACATGAAATCTTGCTTCACCGCTGTTGTAGAAATAAAGCTCAGGAGAGGCTGGATTAGACTGGGCTCAGATCTGAAATAGGAGACAGGATGGAGAGAATATAATCCTTTTCCCGGTCCTACATGCTGCCTTACTGACCTGGACCTGATTCTTCCTTCCCTTCTGATGTTTTCCTTTTCACCCTCATCTCTTCTCCTAGGAGAGATTTAAGGACAAATCTTCAACATGCAGAATTTTTTTGGTTCTTTATGATCTGGGAGGGTGGGTGGGATGATGAATCTCCCCTGATTTGTGGTGTGCCGTGCCTGCAGCCCTGCTTTGGCTCCCGTCCAAAGGCTCACACCGGGTCCGGCATCGCTGGGACGGACTGCCAGAGACAATCCTCAGATCTCCCCGCTCCTGAGTTAATTCAGTGCTCTCCGTGGATTAATTCCAGAGCCAAAGACAGATACAGAGAGCAGTAATTACCTCTCTCCCACACGTATCTGTTCCCTGAGACGGCACACAATATTTTTGCGTCGCAGAAAGTTTCTCAATGGCTGAGCTCCTGCTGTGCTGCCTAATGAATTTTAAAAGAAATGAGAGAAATAAAAGGGAAAAAAAAGCGAAAAAAAGGTAAAAATTAAAAAAAGAGGGAAAAGGGAAGAGACAGAAGAGAAGGAAGGAAGAGGAGGAAGGGAAGGAAGGAAGGGAAGGGGAGGAAGGGGTGGAAGGAGAGGAAGGGGAGGAAGAGGAAGAGGAGGAAGGGAAGGAAGGAAGGGGAGGAAGGGGAGGAAGGAAGGAGACATTATTTTAAAGAAAAGCAATTAATCAAAATGGGATAAGAGTCAGACTTGATCTCAGAAGTCTCTTCCAACCTTTGTGATTCTATGATCAATCTGTTGCTTCCAGCTAAAAATCTCACCATAAATCCCAATTCCAGTTTGCTTCTTTGTGATCTGTGCCCTGTGTAAAAGCAGTTTTTGTGTCAATTTGAAGTTCTCAGATACAGTCTGGGCATCCCAACACGAGACTTGAAGCATGCAGATTAACTCCAAGAAGAATTGATGGCCTGGAGAGCTCCCTGGGTGGAGGGGATGAGGAGTCTGCCTGCTCAGCTGCTTCCCCTCGGGGGAAAGTCACCCTGCTTGGCTTTGCTGGATGCCCTGTGGCTGGGTTGGGGCTACAAAACCGCGTCAGATGCCCTGGTGCGAGTCCAGGTGGCCCAGCCAGGCTGATTCCAGGCTGCTTGGAGAGGGAGATGCTGCTGCAAGCAGCTCCCCTTCCAGGCACACATGCGGGCGGCTGTTTTTAGAAGCGAGCAGATGATGTGCTAATTAGAAACAGGGCCAGAGCCATCCGGGCTGGTTTCAAGTGTCGCTCCTTTCATCAGGACCCAGACGGGAAAAGGAGCTCCCTGGCTGGGGAACAGAGCGTCTCCCTTTGTTGGGAGGAACAAAAGTCCCACAGAGAGAGCTGGGAAAAGAGCACCAGGGCTGGAGGCAGAGAAAGGCCACAACAGTTCTGCCAGTGCTGTGGGAAGAGGAGGAGAAAGCTGGAGCTGAGATTTTGGGGCTGGTGGAGTGACCCCATAGTGAATGAGAGTACCAGGGTGCATTCTTGGTCCTTGGCATGAGGGCAGGAAAACACCTGCCTTGGGAGCAGAGGGTTGGGTGCTTTTGGTTCACAGGACGTGGTTTAGTGGTGGCTGTGGCAGTGCTGGACTCGATGGTCTCTGAGAGCTTTTCCAGCCTCAATGATTTTGTGATTCTGTGACCTTAAGGCCCATCACAGCTCATGGTCAGTATTTAAGTCAGTGAATGGTGCTGGGTCAGATGTGAATGTGAGGTGTGTCCTGGCTGTTATTCCATCCTCATGAAGGAAAAGGCTTCTCATGACTCTTTCACATCTTGGTTTTCACTGTTGAGTTTGACTCAGTCCTCCTGAATTGCTGATCCTACTCAAAGGCAGGTATAGAATTAAGCATGGGAAGGAGGGGGTCCAGACTTACCCTAAATCTTAAGCCTGGATTCTGTAGCGCTCCAGAATCACCTGTACATTTCTTTACGTGCTCTGTGGATGAACTCCAAGTTTCCTTTCAAGTCCATTTTCCTGGTGCTGCTCCTAAAGATGAAATTGTTCCGTGCAGGAACAGCCCATCGGGGGATTCCCTGCATGTCACAAATGGAGGAGAAAAGATTTGCTTCAGTTCCTGCAATTTTTGGTTTTCTGTCAGCACAGGGAACTGAGAAACTCTCTGTGGGTTTTGTCTACAGCCTTTTGAAGCCAGTGGGAAACTCCTGTTACTTTGGGAGGCTCCAGGCAATGTGCAGAGTAATTTTCTTGCAGCAACATTGGGTGAGTTTTACTCCAATCCCAAAAATCCTCTCCTCATTCTGCAAAGGCAGCATCTACCTGTCACTCCCTCTTTTTTTCCACAGTGCCTTTTGCTCTCTCATTTATATTATCCCATGAAAGTCTCACAGACCACAGAGGAGATTCCAAACACACAATTTGAAGCCTTGTGGTCGATAAGAAATTTATTGGCAGACCCTACTGAGGCAGGAATGAAATTCCACTCTTGCACCCAGGTTTTCTTGGTGAAGGGTTTGGCAGCTGGATGGTGATTCCCACTGGCAGCTCTGGAAAAAAGGATGGGAACAGAAAGTCACCAGAGATTGAAGTGGGTTGTGCCCCTTTGTAGTGCAAATTCACACCGAGGGTCTTGATTTAGCATGTTTTGATTAAAAAGGCAATCCTATATCCATGATTTTCATGTCAGGGTCATGGTGGGATTCTTGGGGGTGTCCTTGCAGGGCAGGACTCGATGATCCTGGTGGGTCCCTTCCAAGTCAGGATGGATGGGCTCAGGGAGATGAATGAGGAGCAGGAAAAGCAGCTTTACAGCCCAGACCACCGAGCCAGCACCTTCCACAAATCCTCAGTTCACTTTGCCCTGAACTCTGGAGTGGCTTGAACTCCATCTGCCCCCCTTCAGAGCAGTCATTTGCTCCGTTCCCATCCTCTCCCAGCGAGCTGCACAAACCCTCTTCCTTCCCTGCTTTAAATAAGTCCCTGTTGCTCTCTGGGCTAATAACTTTCCCCTCATTTTTGCAGCTGTGAGGTTGCTTGATGGAGAGGATAATAAGTATGTCTGAGCTTTCAACTAAAAACCCAAACCAACTGAAAAACAACCCAACCAAAAACGAAAACACCCAAAGGAGATAAAAAAGAAATCTTCATTGGAGAGAAGTGAACTAAAGTTTCCCATGCAGAGCAGCAAAGCAGCTCTGCAGCCTTCTCCCTGCCACTATAATCAGAAAAGCATTTCTTTTTTCTTGTACCAGCGTGCATATCAGCACTTAAAAAGGGAAAATAAATTACGAGGAGTGGAGCTGGAGGCAGGAATCATCTTCTAGGAAAGAGGAATGAAGCCTGCAGCTCCATTTAGTTAATATGTTTTCACGAGGCGGGGGTGCTTGAGCGTTTTATATGAGCTCCTAAGCCGGCTGCCTCCGCTAGCAGGGAGTTTCTAGAGGTGGTACCACGGAGAGTAAGTCACTTGGAGAGCAGGTGTTATTTCTAAAACAAAGATTATGGTTTATGGCATTGCAATTACAGACTTCTTTCCAGCACTGTTATTGCTACTGCTGTTGGCTTCTGCATTCAGGCAATGTTTGGGTTTCATTTCAAAGGAGAAATTGATGATGCAGTTATTATCCCTTTGATGAAATCCCAGTCTCGTAGAAAGGATGCATAAAGTTCTGCTCCCTGAATACGTCTGGCAGTCAAACAACGGGAGTAAAGCTGCTTGTGGTTCCTTTTTCTACTTAGCACTTTGCCTAAAAACTTTCCCTCCACCCTTCCAGCTATCTATGGGGAGCCCAGCCTGTTTTCTTTATGTTTCTGGCACTTCTTCAAACCCCCAGTTTCTGAATCCATGTGCCTTCCAACCAGGCTTGGCCTCTGGGTCTCCTTTTCTGACATGGACTTAGTTTTGGGCATTGCCTTCTACTGTTCCTCTTTTCCTCCCCTTCCTGGGTGCTGAGCAAAGAGCAGTTTTCAGGCTTTCCAAATTTAATGAGGTTTTACCCAGCCCTCAGCGCATTGTTATTTATAGAGGTTTCCAGGAGGAGAGCTCATAACTGGTGTTCACCAGAGCAGATGTTCTTTAGAGAGGGTTGTTGTCTGCAGGCAGTACCTAAAATATCTGTTACTTCGAGGGAAATTTGAGGGCAGATGTTGGGTTTGTTTTTTTATGGACTCAGTGCTGTCACCTCCACTTTTATCAAAGTAACTCCTTGCCTGCTGGTCAGCTTCCAGTCTGGAGAGTGGGAGGAAAATGCAGGCAGGATTTGGTGTTTCCAAACTGCAGCTATTTGGAGGAAATGGACTTGATTTTGAGATTTCAGCCCACATCCAAGCAATTTTATCCCACTGGGATTTGGCAATGCACTGCCTGGAGGGAAAAGGAGTGAAAGGACAGGATAGATCCTGGCAGTGTTTCTTGCTGAGAGCAGGAAAGAGCATTTATTTGTGTCCTCAACTCATTGCTTGAAAAATCAAGCTACTAAAAGGGGAGCTTAAAGCATGCTGTAAATACCAAGGGAAGGCTGTGCAGACAGTGCAGGAGCCCTCAAATCCCCACAGCTTCCAGGAGTTTTAGTCCTCTCTTGTTTAATAGAGACCTGAAGGTGCCTGGGAAATCACAAGCAAAGCCTGGTTCCTAATGGTCGATGATATCGGAAACACGGTTCCAGTTCAGCAGCACCGAACATTCCACATCTGATAATGGAACTTCCTGGTGCATCCAACCAGAAAAGTAGAAACTAGATTGAAATAAAGATGCTACTGCCCCTGCCAGGCTCAGGGAGTTCGGTTTTGCTGTGTTCTGCACAGGGACACCCAGCCTATCTCAAATGCATCTGGACTCTGCTGCTGTTGTTACTTCATTGGAGCATGTCCGGCCAGAGATGAAATAGCTGGATACTGGTGAATGCACCGTGCTGGCTTCTGACTCCTGGGTTTGAGTCTTAAGCAGGTCATAAGGAAAGAAAAGCCCTTTTTTGTGTGTGTTTTCTTATCCCAAGGGTGGAGTTTGTCCACATCATGTAACCAGGCTGATGATTTGACCTCGGTGGATTCAAGAGTGCAAGAGGAAGCCAAGGCTGTCCATGCATGTGAACACAGAATCAGGCTCTGGATCCTTCCTCTAGGATTTTATAAGAGCTAGCCAAGCATTATCTGCCTAAAGTAGCTTTATTCCTTATTATTATTATTGTTTTCAGCACAAAGCCAGCTTTTTGACTGAGCAGGTTTTATTTCCAGAAGAATGTGGACTATGCGGAGATTTCTGGTATTTCTATCAAAAGCACAAAAAAAACCACCAATGAAATAAAGAAGGAGGAGAAGAATACTGGAAAAGAAAACATACCAGCTGGGACTGGTGATTGCTGTGGTTTGGTTGCTTGTCTTCTTTTGCTCCAGCAACAACAGCCCCAGTTTGCCAGAGAATCCCAATTTTCCTCATCTGAGAGAGAATTTGCCAATTTTCCCCATTTGTCAGAGAATGACATGATGCCATGTTTCCTACCACTCACTGTGTTCTATAATGAGCCGTGGTGTTCATCTGGAGACCTCAGGCTGCACAGGAGCATGGAATGTGAGGATAAACTTAAATTGCAGCTTTGAATGAGCCACATGGATTATAGAGAAGCATTTTTTGGGAGTGTCTTCTCTGGACACATCCAGTACCTTTTGGCTTTGCATAGCCGAAATCTGTTCTTGCTGTGTGTTTCTCAGCAGATCTTTCTGCCTCCCTCTGCTTTCTGTAAACTCCTTGGAAAACTTCCTGTGCCTTGGAGGACATCTCATGAAACCTATGTTGTGTCCAAAAGCCTTGTGATGTCTCCATAGGGTGCAGTCATCCCATACTTTTGTATGGGGAGAGCTGGGAATTTCTGAACAGAAAGCATCTCATCCCATCCCAAAGAGCTCAGGTGGATGGTGCCCATTTCTCTGTTGGCTGAGGGAGAAGAGTGACCTGCTCAGGATGAAGTAAAGCACAGTGGAGCCTGAGTTTAGGGTTTCTAGACAAAGATACGAGGTGTGAGGGGTCACGGAGGGCTTTGGGACCAGCATATTGACTTCAACACACATATTGACTTCCTAAGCAAACCCCAGCAGGAGCTGAGAATAAACCAGCCCCACGTTTCCCTTCTGGTGACTGGGCCAGGAGACTTGGAGGTGTTCCAGGCTGAGCTGGACTGGGCTCAGAGCAGCCTGGTCTGGTGGAAGATGCTCTTCCATGGCAGGGAGGTTGGAATTTGATGATCTTTAAGGCCTTTCCCAACCCGAGCCGTTCTGTGATTCTGTGGCCGTTTCCACCGACCCACCTGGTGCACAACTCCACTTTCATTTCTGACGTCCCCAAGCTGAGCTTCTCTCCAAAATTTCAGAACCCCTGAGACCTCCACAGGCTTCACATGCAAAAACAAAGCAGTTTAAGTGCTGGGTTGAGACTTTTTTTTTCTCTGCAGCCTTTCTGCCAACCTATAAAACTTTATATCCTCTGTGCCCCGCTGACCTGGCCTCGGCACCTTTGCTTCAGAAAGAATCCCAAATATTGATCAGGGGCAGGGTGGGGACACTTCCCTGCCTGTTCCTTCCTGTCCCTTCCTTTACTCAACACATCCACACGCACACATTGACATGCAGGGTTTCCATTCCTGGTCTTAACCCAGGCATTTACAATTCCTCTCGCGCTCCTCGCGCTTTCTTCTTAAAGAAGGCAAATAAAAGTGTGAATAATCAATTTCCTAACTGGAATTAAAAACGGCTCCAGTTAAAATAAGGGAAAGCGTGAACCAGCATGTAAAGTAGGATGGAGGGGTTATCTGAGCCCCGATTAGTATCCTGCTCATGTAGGAGAACAATTAACGTGTGCATGAGAACGATTAAGCAGAAGGTAAATTACATGGAACGCACCCATTCACGAAACTGGAGGGCTCGTGGTCGGGGCTGGTGTGAGGGTTTTTATGGCTCAGTTGAAACAAGTGCCAGAAAAAAATGTTGTTTCTCAGCTTGCTCAGGGCCAGAGACCAAAATAGGGTGATAAAGATCCAGTCTCATCTTGGGCTTTTATCAGAACTTGGGCTGTTCTGTCTGGATAAAGGCAGAATTGGGATGGTTTTAACGAGCTCTTTAAAGGGAGATTTTAAGTTCTCTTGCTTGTGGAGCATGATGTCAGTGCTAGAGCAGGAGCTGGGAATGGGGATTTGTGTGTGACTCACCAGTGAATGTTTCCTGGGGCAAATCTTTGCCTTTGATTGTCTCCTGGGTAGAGCAATGAGGGTGATGGCTCCTTGTCAGTTTGGGATGCTCTTTGAAACATTCCTGTGAAAAACTACCAGGCCAATATGAAATGTGGGCCTGCCAGCCTTGAACCTGAGGGATGCAGGAGGCTGGATGTCCCCAAACCCTGCACACAACTCCTCAGGGATGGTAGAAGGGGTGACGAGAGCTGAAACCTGCAAAATGCCCAATTTAAGGAAGGATAAGTCCAACCACGAAAGAGAAAACGATGCGACAGGAGGCGTTTGGTTGTCCCTCCATGTGGAAGATTTCCAAGATCTCTCTAGTGAGAGCAGGTAATGGATTTTGAAGGTGATCTCAAATATAAGAACAACTCTGCTCATTAAAGTCTCCACAACCACTACAGCAAATCACAGCAGACGCCTTCCAGGAGTTTTGACAACAGACATCAACCATCAACAAGGATAAAATAAGGACAAGTCAAAGGCTAGTATTGATTCTAGGAGCCTTTGAATTAAATCCTCGTTGGCCCACTCAGCATGTGGAGCTCAGACTAGTTTCAAAATGCCTGTTCTTTGTGGCTGTAAGGCTCAGTGATATATATCCATTTAAAAAAAAAAAAAAAAGGAGTTGAAAAAAGTGGAAAAAAAATAGATTGGCTCTTGCTGTAATCAATAAACAGAAAAAGGGCAATAGAAACAAAGTGGTAATGGGAGAAGTGTGTGTAGGGGAGCCACTCTACTGGTATTTGTAACAAAAGAGGGTGATAAATGAAGAATAAAGATGAGATAGTTTTCAGTAAAAAGAATATTAAGAAGCAATAAAAAGCAAAAGCTTAATTTTTAAGTGGAAAAGTTCTCCTAATGAGGGCTTTGTGTGCAGTTAAAATATTATCTCCACGCTGTCAGACAAAGGTAAAAATGTACTTTGGTGCAATTTAAAGAAAATTCACAATTTAAAAAAGTCTCCCCAGTCTTCCACTTTTTTTTTTCTTGTTTGGAATTAAAATTTTCCTCACGGGTCTGGAAAATTCTCTCAATAGTACAGCTCAGGTCTGTTAGAATAAGACCCTGAAACGACTGAAATCAGTCAGGCTCATCTTATCATCCCAGCAGAAGAAAGTGCCCAAAGTAACTCAATCCCAGTGCTGCAGAGAGGGTGAATTCAGATGCCAAACCTGCAATTTCACAGCCTGCTTGTTTACAACTTTCTCATCATTTATGGCTCATTAGGATGGGATTCAGAGGCTGCCTTGTCCAGGTGATGTCCTCATCCACGGGTTTGACTGGTGTTGAATGTCCAGGGGAAGGGAAATCTGCCCTTTCCTTCTTCCCAGGGATCTGTAGCTCCTTTTCTTTGCTGCACTCGAGGTCTGTGTGCAGCCTCTGTTCCTCCTCTCTCGTGGGGGGTTGTTGTATGATTGGTGTCATGTGGAAGGCTTTTATAATAATTTTATAGGGGGTCAAGAGGCAATGAGGAAGGCTGTGGACCATCAAACTCACAGGCCTGACGTAGTGACCTCTGTAATCAAACTCAACCATTTCCCTCCTGGGAATCCCAGGGGAAGAGGAGGAAGAAATGAAGGAGAAAAAAATTAGAAGAAAAATAGAAACCAGAAAGAGCTCTTTCAAAATTCATGAAAGAGGAAAGTGAGGTTTTGTTGACATTCATGTTTGATGAAGAGCAAGCACGCAGGCAGGACGAGTTCCCCCGTAAGCAAACACTGCTCTAGGCCGTGTCCCGCTTTTCCTTCTCCAATCAAGTGATCTAATTAGCTCCCGGAGACTTCAAAGCGTGGGGGGCAACAGCAGGGGGATGGAGGGGAGAGCTCCCTGTTTACCAGGTGGGGTGAAATCTTAGATGGCAGGGGAAGAATGGTCTTGGGGTGGCACTTTGTGGGTGGGAGAGGAGGGGGTAACGTAAGGTCTGCAGCACCTGAGCACAATCAGAGAGCGGAAAGGAGCTGATTTCATCCCTCGCTATTCCCCATGAAGAATGAAAGGGAAGGAGATGTTAAATCGAGTCCATTGAATCAGATTAAGGGAGATTAGCTCTTATGCTGTTGCTGGACTGGGAGATCAGTTGATCAGTTTTTACTAATTTTCCCTCTTGGGGTTCAGCGTTATCTGAGATTGATCAAAACCCTCAGAGCATTTTATCTGGAAGGCAATGCCTTCCTGGGCCTCAGATCTAAGCCCTGCATTCTGAGTCTTGATGAGCTGCGTCCTGCTCAACGCCCCTTGGGTTACAAAGCCTGTGTTCACTTGACACGGCTTGAAAGGTGCTCATTCAAAAAGATTTTCTTCCTTCCAGATGTATTTTGAAACAACTCTGAATGAGTTGTTTCAGCAGTTGATGGGGAATGCTGGAGGCTTGGGGTACCCCATTGTGTCTATTCATGTAGGAAATGGAAAAAGGGATTTTGAGGCTGTCTTTGTCTGATGCCATTATTTTCTTTAATTTTATTTTTTTTTTTAACAATCAGGGGAATAGGAAACAGTTATCTTTAATCATTTTTGCTTAGCTGTTGACATATGAACGTCCTTCCAGAGCATAACAGAGTGTGAATTTAAAGGCAGTGAGTTTTTCCAGAAGACAAGTCCTCAGGGAGGTTGTGTTTCCACTGTTTTAATATAAGTGGATGAGCCCTTGGTTAATGCTTTGGGCTGCAATTTAGGAGTTCAAGGTGCAATTCCCAGCTCTGATGTAAAATATCTGCAGCTTTTGATGAGTCCCCAAAGCTCCCATCTGTTGCTGACCAGGACCATTTACAGAAGCACAACATGGGTATAAACCACACAGACCAGAGGATTTCTGGTTTGCAGCAATTCTTGCAGCTCTTCAAGGATGGGATTTCACTCTTGAGACCATTGTTCCCCACCTGTGACATGAGATCTGTCCTGCCCTCTTTGCACCTTTGCCCACTTGGCACCTTCAGAACACTGAGCTAGAAATGGCAGCTGCGTTTTCACAGAATCACGGAATATCCTGAGCTGGAAGGGACCCACAGGGATCATCCAGTCCAACCCCTGGCCCTGCACAGATACCCCAACAATCCCACCCTCTGCATCCCTGGGAGCATTGTCCAAACACTCCTGGGGCTCTGGCAGCCTTGGGAATGTGACCATTCCCTGGGGCAGTGCCTCACCACCCTCTGGATGAAGAAACTTTTCCTGATATCCAACCTAAACCTTCCTGACACAGCTCCAGCCATTCCCTCATCTCCTGTCCTTGGTCACAGAGAGCAGAGCTTGGAGCTGCCCCTCCACTGCCCTTCAGGAGAAACCTGCAGCCCTTGATGAGTCTCCCTTCAGTCTCCTGCAGGCTGAAAGAGCCAGGTTGCCTCTTAAAACTGTGGTTCTGCTTTTGGGAACTATTTTAGGCTGTTTTTTCTGCACCATTGGGGTTGCAGTTGCGTGGAGGGACACTGTGATGGAGTTGGTGGTTTTCTCCAGGACAGGAGGGAAGCTCAGGAAAATCAGCTGGAAATAGGGATCTTCCAAACTAGGCTGGCTTCTGAGGGAACACTGAGGACAGCACACCTTGGATTTCCAGTGGAGACCTGCTCCCTCCACAAGCTCCTCCACAAGTCCATATCTTATTGCAAAGTAACACTGGAAGCAGGAAAACAGGACTTTCTTCGTCCTCTGCCACAGATCCTGGCATTTAAAGCTTCTCTGCCTCATGGAATCACAGAATGGTTGGGCTGGAAGGGAGCTCTGGAGTTCATACAGTCCAACCCTGCTGCCAAAGCAGGATCACCTGGTGCAGATTGCAGAATCACATCCAGGCAGGTTCTGATTATCTCCAGAGAAGAAAACTCCACCACCTCCCTGGGCATCCTGTCCCAGTGTCCTGAAGTTCCCTAGCTCCACATGCAGGACGGTGTTTTGCTGGCTTCATAGAGGAGGCTGAAGTTCCCTCAGGTTGTCAGAAGCTTTGTGGTTGGAGCAGATGGATTTGCCACCTTTCCTTGCTTTGTGCCCATATTCACCAACCTGCTCCCAGTTATTGCACTTTGAACATCCCCACTGTGCAGTCCTGGCTTTGAGAGGGCTCCTTTTCCCCCATGTCCTGGTCTGGAGGGACCTGTTTTGACCTTGACTGGGATGACCAGTCAGTGCAGATCCAGCAAGTCCTGCCAGTTAATCCTGGGCATCTCTGACTGTGAGATCCTTTATTTGGAAGGCTGCAGGCAGGGCCAGAAATTCCTAAATTGATGCTCAGCAGGTGAGCACAGATCCATTATCTCTTGTCTAGCTGCCCCCTACGTTCTCCCTTCTGCAGCAACAACCTGGCTGTGCCTCCTGCGTGGAGGAATATCAGAGGGCAGAAAATGTTGCAAATAAAACCAGAAGTTGGCTGGACTCAGCTTTACAGGCAGAACAAAGAATTTCCTTCAGTGCTGCATCAGCTCTGGAAGTTCCTCTTAATGAGCTGCTCTTAGGAACACGCAATTTAATGGAACAAACCAAGGAAACCAAAAAAGCAAAATGTCCTTCTGCTCTCGGGAGGGGCTGTGGCAGAGAATGTCTCTCTATGCTGAAATCTATCCCAATTCAGGAACATTTCTTAAAGGTCTGGTGAGTGATGCTGTGTGACAGAGGATCATCCTTGGAACTATAAATGAAATCCACTTATAGAATCGTATGTGACAACAAAAATGAATTCATCAGGACCAGTGATCCTAATGAACATGATATCCCTATCCTAATGAAAACCTAAATGAGTTCTGTGGGGAATAGAGCAGGAGAGGTTCACAAAAGCACATACCCTTGAAAATGAAAATAATTTCAAAATCAGTAATCTGTAAAAATCTTGAAACTTTTTTTTTTTTTAACTTTCATTTCTTTGTTGCTTCCAGCAAGGTAAAGTGAGTGTTGATTGTGCTTCCCCCCTCCACGGCTGCATGCATGTCTCTGATTTGGGCTGGCTGGCTGGATCATTAATTGACTATAGTAAGGTTTTTTCAGATCTTGGAAAAGGGACAGAAAGGAAAAAAAAAAAAAAAAGGGAAGAGCTTTTTATTGCTGTTTATATTCCCCATCAGGGCTTGACAATCCAGCCTGTCTGTTCCAGAGGGCTCGGACCACCTGAGTCTAAGTTTAGATCATATCCTGCTACATTAAACTCCACACATAATACGTTGGCCACATGGGAAAATTTAAGGAAAATGAGATTTTATTAAAACCAGGAGACTGCCTGACTGCAGAGGGATATAATAACAGTGTTATGAGGTTCTTATCTCACATGAAAGTTTCACATTTCCCCGGCTTCCTTTCCTTTATGCTACTGTGGCCTCCCCCTCCCCCAATTCCATATGGGTGTCTCATTATTTAATGCAACAGCTGAAAAGCCAATTAATAACCATATCACCCCAAATGTTTGATTGTTTAAGGAAAACCCCATGGAGGTTCTAAATTAGCACAATGGCATCAGAGATTCCCATCGGCATCCCAAGCACTGGTGGGTCACACAATCCACCTTCCCAGAGGAAAGCAGATGGAAAGGGGAGAGCAAAGTTGGTTTGTGTGTCAAGGACAACATCTTGGGTGTGGTGCCTGAATTCCTTCTGCTTTCACATCCTGAAGATGTTGTTCAGTGAGGTTTTCCCAGGTTCTGGAGGACATCACGGTCCAGCAGGCACGACAGGGTTTGCTCTGAAAGCACCTCAGCTCTCTTGCTGAGGTCTGGGCAAGTCTCCTTGTACAGGTCTGCTGGAGCTGAAGGTGGCATCCCCTTCCTTGGGGCAGCTTTGGAGTTCCACTCTTTGATGTCTCCATGCAGTTCATGTTCACACCTGGTGTCCTGTTCTGCCCTGGCCACGCTGCCTGTGCCCATCCTGAGACATTTCTGGGATGTCAAAAGACCTCTGACGGCCTCGGCTGTTCTCAAAACTTGGCTCTGGTTAGACTCCAGCAGGTTTTCTTTAGCTGATGATGTGGTGGAATTATCAGAAAGGGGGACAAATCCAGACTGGCACTGACTGTTGGAAGTGGCAGATGGGAGCGAAAAAACTCCATAATTCATCTTCCCTGGTGAACTTATGAACTTCCTTCATGAAGCCTGAGGATTCTTCTGGTTTTCTTGATTTTTTTCCCTCTTACTTTTATAACCTTCTCTCAGATAATCGCAGAAGTCACCAAAATTCACTTAAAACCATGTGCTTGATCACTCCAGTCTTCAGAGGCTCACCTCAGCCTTCCCCAGGGAACATCCCTCCAGCACTTCCCACAGGTGCTCTGATCCACACATCACTTTGCCTCCAGTTTGCTGCTTTAATTATCCTCCTGAGATCCGTTTGGTGGCTGGGAGCTGTGGGAAGGCTCTCCAGAGACGGCGGTAGGGAAACCTCTGGCATTCCCAGACAGTATTCCAAATAGGTGAAGTCTGAGAAGGTTTTTCTAATGTAGTTCTTTATTTCTTCTCTTGGGGAAGGGTTTTGTAGCACGGCTGGATTACATCTGTGCTCCTTCTCAGGCCATTCCCAGGGCTTTGTCGGGAGCAGATTAGATATTAGATTAGGCATTCTGGAGAAATTGTATGAGAACTAAATGCTTTTGATGAGTTTTATGTTCAAAGCAATGCATTCAGGGCAGGGAAGGAGCACTGGCTGCACACTTTGCACAGTTATTACTTTTTATCAGTTCGAGTCACTTATCACTTAAACGATTTCTTTTATCCTTTCTGGGTTACTCCACTCCTGGCATTTTGCATGGCCCAGTGGGATCGTGTTCCAGGGACAGAAAGGCAACTTCTGTGGCTTCTCCAGTCTCACCTTGAAGTTGGGGAGACTTTTTCTGGGTAGCCCATCTGGGGAGTCCTGGGCTGCCTTCTCTGGGGATTGGCTGTTTACAGAGCAAGCAAGGTATTTAATTATGTTACTTGCACCCTGGTGGTTTCCTGGGAATTGTAATCAAAGAGGAGGCTTAGTGGAAAGCTTAATACAGCCTGTGCAAGTGATTTTTGCCTGAGGGGATGAGGAGAGTTGAAAGGAGCAGCAGTGGTCAGAAAAACAAACATACAACTCAAACTAATGAGACAATTGCCTCTTCCTATGCCAGAGCTCCTGTGGAGACCTCGCTGCGCCCTCGCAAGGTCCACGAGACCTTCTCAGGGTGTAAGGTCATTTTCTTTCCCTTCCTAATGAACTTCCAGAGAGGAAAAGGTGGGGAGAATGTATCCCTGTGCTTCTGAGGGATCTGTGCTATTCTGAGCACATCTCCTGCATCAGTCTCCTGTTATCTCCTGGCCCTTCCTCACCCTGGGATGAGCTGGATGAACTCCTGGTGTTAGAGGTGGATGCTGTGTTCCAGTGTATTTTCCTGTGGGTCTTCCTCAAAATGGGAGCACCCGAGGGCAGGCTGGAGGAGCCTGGGTTGCTCAGAGATGACCAGGGATGGAGACATCAGACCATTGCTGGAAGAAGGGATCAATCCACTCCCTGTGCCTGCATTGAGTGGGATGAGAAATCAGAGGGCAAAATTGCGGCAAAAGTGCTCTTCAAGCAGTGGGGAAAACCCCTGGGGTGTCAGGAGAGTGGAAAGGCTCCCGGGGGACCCTGGTGTGTCCCACACAGCGGGAGCTGGGCTGGCTTTGGCCACCAGCAGCGGGAGCAGCTGCGGGTGTCAGAGGGCTTCTGGCAAAGCCGGGCTCCCCAGTGTGGCTCCTCTTTGTTCCACGTGTTTCGGAGCAGAAATATGCAGGGACCCAAATGCTAATGGATTCCTCCCGCAATTCCAAACAACGGCCAAACAATTCCCAGCCCACACACGGACGGATGGCCCGGCGCCTCTCAGAAGGGAGAACCGTGCCCTGTAATCGCTCATGGTAATCACTCCAGCCCTTCCAGTTCCAACCCTGACAAGCACCCAGGCTCCACTGACACAGGGGTGGCCATGGCAAGCTGTGGGGCTGCTGTGACCAGGGTGGGGCAGGTTTTGGGTGGGATAATCACCCAGAGTAAAAACGTGATGGCATCCCGTTATTTTTTTATTTGGAACTGGTTTTTATCCAGAACTTGGATGCCTGTGAAGAGAAATGTGCCTGAAGCTTGTGGTTCTTGTGCTGAGAGTTGATGGATCAGGAAGGGTTTGTGTCCCTGGATAGGTAGCATGGAGGATTGGGGAATGTCTTCTTTGCTCTCTGTCCACTCTGTGGATTGCAAATGCAGTGGTCATTGGTGGAAGAAGTGCATATTTGGGGAAATACAGGCACTTGTTCTGCCATCATGAAGTTTGACTTTACATTTATGGGATTTTTTCCCTGAAACTGGAATCCCAAATTCAAGAAAGCATTAACCCACATTCCCAGGCAGGTACTTGTAAGAAGGTCCTTCCCTTTGTATTTTAGCATTTAATTTGTCACTTGTCCAAGAGGTGGACACGCTGATGGATCATCTATCCCTGGAACTGGGACTGCTGGTTGGCTGTGAGACAAAACTTGGGAGAGGAACACCTGGAAAGAGGAGGGAGGAGAAATGGCAGCAGCCATGGGAGGATGGAGTTGGGATGAAGGATCACCCTCATCCTCATGTGTGTCTCATCAATGACCCTTTCCCCAGCAATAGAAGATGAACTGCAGTGCTACAGGGACCAAAGAGAGGGCTTTTGAAAGCAGAAATCTTCCCTGTTTTCTTTTATTTTTCTTTCTAAGGTTAGGGCTGAACACTTCAAAAATTCCCACTCTTAATCAGTTTGCACATTTGTTTCTAAGGTTTTAATAAAGGGGAAGGGGTGTCATCACTCCTCATTTGCAAATAGAGAGGTGTGTGTGACCCTGGTCCAGTGAGGGGTGTCCCTGATCATGGCAAAAGGGTTGGAACTAAATGATCTTTGGGGTTCCTTCCAACCCAAACTGTTCCATGTGGTTCTGTGTGGACAGTGGTGCTGTGACCTGGAAGTGTCCAAGGCTGGGTTGGATGGGGCTTGGAGCCACCTGGAATAGTGGAAGGTGCCTCTGCCCATGGCAGGGGGTTGGAATGAGGTGATCTTTAAGGTCCCTTTCAACACAAACCATTCTGGGATTTTGTGAGTTGTCCAGCACGTGTTTCATCAGAGTTGGGAATGGAACTGGACCCGTGCATCCATTTTTCCATACACACCAGGCAGCCTGGGGTTCAAGGTTTATTTATATTTATATTTATATTTATATTTATATTTATATTTATATTTATATTTATATTTATATTTATA